>NW_024081459.1:0-218305 GCF_003009895.1 Hyaena hyaena | reverse complement strand
CGAAAAACAAACAACCCAGTGAAGAAATGGGCAGAAGATATGAACAGACACTTCTCCAAAGAGGACTTCCAGATGGCCAACAGACACATGAAACGATGCTCAGCATCCCTCCTCATCAGGGAAATACAAATCAAAACTACACTGAGATACCACCTCACGCCAGTCAGAGTGGCTAAAATGAGCAAATCAGAGAACTCTAGATGCTGACAAGGATGTGGAGAAACGGGCACCCTCCTATAATGTTTATTTATTTTTGAGAGATAGAAATACACACATAGCATGAGCAGAGGAGGGGCAGAGAGAGAGGGAGACCCAAAATCCGAAGTGAGCTCCAGGCTCTGAGCTTTCACTCCAGACCCTGACACAGAGCTCAAACCCACAAACCCATGAGATCATGACCTGAGCGGAAGTCTGACTTTTAACCGACTGAGCCACCCAGGCACCCTGAAAGACTTAGAGTTTTAGCAAATATTTGACATACATTAAGAATCTTGGTTGAGTTATTAGAATACTTTTATGTATTGTTTATTTTCCTTTGGCTGTATGTTTTATTTTGTCTTCCAGAACTAACCGAGTTTCCTGATACATCAAGGGTCTTTTGCATCACAGCCTCACCTCTGTGAGAAGATACTCTATTGTTTGAAATTCTCTTAACAGAAGCTCCAGTTGACATTTTCTTACATTCCCTAAGAATGTACATTTTGAACTTTGAAAAAAAATTGACAAATTACTTAACAAAGGCACTTGAACATGATTGTCTTTTTCCCTCATGTACTTGAAAATATTAATTAGAATTAAATATCAATCTTTAGCTGTCTCCTGGAAGAAAAATAAAGTCAGTACTTCTATTTTTCCCCATTTCTTGCAGTTCATTTATTCATTCAACCAACGAAGTATTGAATACCTAAAATGGGTCAATCAGAATTCTTTTTTATAATTTTTTAAAATTTTATTTAAGTCCAAGTCAGTTAACATATAGTGTAAAAATGATTTCAGGAGTAGACTTTAGTGATTCGTCACTTGGATATAACACCCAGTGCTGATCCGAACAAGAGCCCTCCTTCTGTCAGTCAGAATTCTAAGCATTAAAGAAAGCAAGATCCAAAATATGCAAATCTTTTACATAAATTGGTTGTTTGAAAATTACATGCTGTTTTCAAATCTTCATTTTATGTATAGACTTATTTAAAAATTGCATGGTCATTACTTACATATAATTCTTTTTAAAAAGTTTCTAACCTTGACCTCTTTGTGAAACTTTTCCTTTTACTTGCATATTTTAAAATGCTAGAAAAAGCCTGGAAAGAAATGTCAGTAAATTAATGATGATATATTTATATCAATCAACTATGTATCTATTGCTATTTTATTAAGAATTTGATTTGTATACTCTCTCTCTCTCAAAAATAAAGATTAAAAATTTTTTTAAAGGGGTGGGGCAACTGGGTGGCTCAGTCAGTTAAGCTTCTGACTTTATCTTCCGGTTCATGAGTTTGAGCCCTGCCTAGGGTCCTGGGCTCACAGCTCAGAGCCTGGAGCCTGCTTCAGATTCTGTGTCTCCTTCTTGCTCTGCCTGTCCCTTACTCACCCTCTGTCTCTCTCTATCTATCTCCAAAATAAATAAGGATTAAAGAATTTGATTTGTATTTATCAAAATTCACTTAAGATTTAAACATTCAGTAAAATACATGTTTTATAAGGTACTGAATATTAAAGTATGCTTTCATTTTGTTTGTTTATTTACTTGTTTATCTATCTATCTATCTATCTATTTATTTTGAGAGAGAGAGAGCAAGCCAGCAGGGGAAGGGCAGAGAGAGAGGAAGAGAGAGAATCCCAAGCATGTTCTTTGCTGTCAATGCAGAACCCCCGACTTGGGGCTTGACTCCACCATGAGATCACCAGCTGAGCAAAAGTCAGTCGCTTAACTGACTGAACCACTCAGGCTCTCCTAAGAGAGTCTCCTTCCTTCCCTTTCTTTCTCCTTCCTTCCTTCCTTCCTTCCTTCCTTCTTTCCCTTTCTTTCTTTCTTTCTTTCTTTCTTTCTTTCTTTCTTTCTTTCTTTCTTTCTTTCTTTCTTTCTTCCCTAAACCCCTCTCAGTTTGTCCTGACTTGGCCAGCATATTCACCAATTAAATATTCATTCATTATAGGATTGCTCTTTCTTTCTTCTCTTTTTTTTTCATTATACTTTGGCGTATAATTTGAGAACAGTTTTTAAGAAGAAAAATTCTTTCAAAATATTTCAATCTGAAGGGATGAATTCACCAGCTATTGCTTTATAAAACATATCTTAAATATCAGCAGTCTAAAATAACCTCTAGCAATTGCTAACATTTCTACACAAGTTTTCTTCCAAGTTGGCAATTAACTGTGGATGAAGTGAGTGGTCCTGTCCATCTGGTAGGGCCTCTCTGTTAGATGCATAGCTGCTCTAGAACAGTCTCCATTCAGACTGCTGGGTTCTTTTCCATGTAATTTCACATAGAATATTTCCAACCTACTTATGACTTTGAATGGAAAAAGAAAAGAAAAGTCACCTTTTTTTTTTTTTTTTTTAAACTGAGTTTGGGCATGTTTGTTATACGGCAATAGCTACTTGATTCAGGAAGTGTTCAGTGGGGGATGACGCCATAACAGAAAGCTGGAATATGTGGCCTTGGCTCCATGACTTTCAGTGGGCAGAGGCTGCAACATGGGAAGTCCATCGTTAGTGAAGTCTGCAGAAGTGTGAAGAAGATGTCATTGGAGAATGGTAAAATGGCAACCTGTAATATGTAATAGCACAGCAACTGGAAACATTTTTTTTTTAACATTTTTATTTATTTCTAGGAGAGAGAGAGACAGCGTGAGCAGGGGAGGGTCAGAGAGAGAGGGAGTCACAGACCGAAACAGGCTCCAGGCTCTGAGCTGGCAGTCAGCACAGAGCCCGACGCGGGGCTCGACCCACGAACCGCGAGATCATGGCCTAAGCGAAAGTCGGACGCTTAACCACTTAACGGACTAAGCCACCCAGGCGCCCCTGGAAACATTTTTAACAGGAAATTTTAATGATAGAAGCTGTATCGTAAACATCTGAGTTTGACTAAGAGGATTTCCAGGTAGAATACTGAACACCTCAGCTAATTGCTCCTAACTGTGTATAATAACTGCAAGAAAGAGAGGAGCAGAGAAATGCAGCTAGTTTGTACTTAGAATATAAAAGAAATGTAAAGAGGCTAGGTCTTGTTAGGTTAGGAAATAGTTTCTCATTTGCAGCCTCTCAATCCCTCTTCAAGGTTAGAAGATTTTTCTTAACATTTCATTAGAAGAGCACTTAACATAATACCTTGTGTATATAATTATAGGACCTCAGTTAGAAATTCTCAAAGAAATTAGTGTAATGAGTTCAGATTTCCATTTTTTAGCTATAAAAGATTAAAGCAAGATGTCTGGATGAGAAACTTTTTGAACTTTCTTCAGACATATAAGATATAATTACAGCTAGCGACTGCAAAGATGTCTTGGTTTTTAATCTTGGCTTTGTCTCCTCTACGGCTTCATTCATTCATTCATTCATACATTTTTTTCCATAGTTGTTTATAAGGATATTCTGGTGCTGGAGGCTGACTCCAGCAGGTCCAGGGGTCCCAGAAGGATCACGGTGTTGGCGAGAGAGAGTGAGAGAGCCCCGAGATTCTTTCTGATCACCAGGCAGGCACCTCTGTCTTGTAGGTTTTGGTGTCTTTATTTAAAGTTCAACAACAATATGAGGTCAGAGAAAAGGAATTTCTTACAATGAGAGGCCTTTCGTGATATCAATTGCAGAATTATCCCAGTCATAGTGAATTTACGACCAAGGAAATAACAGGATGCTTTTAGTGAAAAACAAGATAACATATAGGTTAAATTGTATATAGATAAGCTAGGAGTCATTCTGTCTGGCTCTCAAGAAGATGAATGATTCTGAATTGGTTTGTTTGTGGAAACTACCAAGGGGGCTCTATATGTATCAGTCTTTGCATCTGGGTTTATGTTTTAATTACTCTTATCTGTCCTCATCCCAGCTGCCAGTGTAAGGGAGGATGTTTGTGGAATGTATGCCTTGAGGAAGGGACTGCCATACATCACCAGTTAGTAAGTTATTTTCTGCCCTTATTTCTACCTGAACTATAAATTAGGCTCTTCTGACATGTGACCAGACTCAATAGTAACTCTTGTGTTCTTAGCCCCCTTTATTATCTAAGTCTTGGATCTGCAAGACCCATAGAAAGAGCCTTTTGACAATGATCCACAGAGCTTTTATCTAAAATCTCTTTTGTAAAGGCAGGAATATGCTTTTCTTTATGAAGTATCTGTGTTCAGAATATGGGTATGATATGGAATATTGTGAGGCCTGGTCAATACCAGCAGGCTTATTTCCAACATGAGCCAGTAGTAGCAGAAGGAGATACCAGTTTTCGTTTCTCATGGCAGGAGCTGTGCAAACATTGCCATTTCCTTGCTGTGACTGCCATCCAGTGAGGACGCTGTGGCTCCCGGCATTCTGGTATAAAGTGATCACGATAGAAAAATATGTAAGAGTTATAAATTTTCATTCAGCATCGTGTATTCTAAAAGGGAGAGACAATCATGCTATAAGTGCTCAGATGGAAAACTGAGTAATGTAAAAGTATGCTTCTGAGGGACAGAGCAGAGTTAAATTAAACTCTTATTACAGTTGTTGACTACGCCAAAGACGCTAAATAGCAAGCTAAAATACCATGTGGATTTTGTTAATTTTGCCTTGTAATCCATAAACATACAGGTTACTTTTGCTATAAGTATAATGTTTTAACTCTAAGCATATTGTAACTTTAAGAAACAACACTACATAAAAACATGCAAAAATCATCTTATCTTGGACCTTAATATTTAAGAATTATCATCTATGTTCAATATTGTAATATGCAGTAGTAAGCAGAAAGCAGAAGCCAGAGCATAATAGTGAAAAAATAATAAAATATGTTGATTGTTTATTATATGCTAACCACAGCTTTTAAAGTTTATGTATGTTAAGTCATGATCCTCCAAAAAACATATGAATTAGTTATATCATTACCATTTATAGATGAGAAACCTGAAGGGGAGAGTGGAAAAGCAGTAGAAATAGAGTAAGAAGTAGAGCTTCGATCAAAATACAGTCTAATTCTGGAGAAGATATTAAGTTCTACTTTTTTTGTTTTTTATGAATCAAATTAGTATTTGTACTGTATGCAATAAAAACCCTTTAAAGATATTTTGTTTGTATTTTTTGGAATTTTATCTTTTAACTAGTTATCAATTTCTCTGAACTTTTCTTCTACTCTATTGTTTGTTCAATAATTTTTTAAATTTTATTTTGTTGCATTTTTATGTATTTTACTTCTCTTTTGATATACTCCATCTTATTACACTTTTTGCCCATCTTTTCTCATTTTATTTATTTTCTTAAAATATTTTCATGTCTGTTTATTTATTTTAGATAAATGTCTGCTGCTCCCATTAACTCTCTCTCTCAAAAATCAATAAACATTAATTTTTTTCTCATAAAATATTACTGGGCACGTTCAGTCCATTTTTATATGGAATGTCCTCACAGGAACAGAGCAGATTTTCTAGTCAAAGAGCCAGTTTCAAACAGGGTTTAACTTAATGCTTTACTTTCTGCCTATTTCTCTGAAACAAGTACAATCCATAATCACTTGAAAATGTCAATAAACCATTAGCTTATATTGAAGATCAAAATCTCAAAAAAGGTTTTTAAAAATGATAAATGGTTCTTATATTAATAATATTTGGAATGGACAATATTGCAAAAATGAAATTACTCTAATAATATATTTTCATTTTTAATGTGAAAGGAAATATACATACTAATCATAATTTGAAAAATATTATACAAAACAGATATGGTCTAACTGATTACAATATTGTGACTAATAAATATAAACAAACACAAGTAGGAATAATGAAATTAATACGATGAATTTATAAAAGAAATTAGTGTTATGTATAATTTTTGAAAATTAGACAATTAGTACCAGAATGCTTATTATTATTACATATGTTATTATGATACTTTGGATCATTTTTTAATGTGCAGCTTTAAAGTAGTTAAATTAGAAATTAACCTAAGAATTCTATTCACTTTTCTTTCCTTTCCTTTCCTTTCTTTTTTTTTTTCTTTGATAAAGAGAGTGTGAGCAGGGTAGGGACAGAGGGAGAGTAAGAGAGAGTCTTAAGCAGTCTCCTCACCCAGAATGGAGTGGAAATGAGGCTCGATCTCACTTCCATGAGATTATGATCTGAACCAAAATCGAGTTGGATGTTTAACGGAGCTACCCAGGTACCCCTAGAATTGTATTTTTTCTTTTATTTTTTTCAGTAGGATTCACACCTAGTGCAAAACTCAACACAGGGCTTGTACTCACGACTTCAAGATCAAGACCAGAGCTGAGATCAAGTATCAGATGCTTAACCAACTGAGCCCCCCAGGCACCTCATGAATTGTATTCTTAATGTAAAACTTAGGTAGACAGTTTCCATGGAAGTTTCCTATAAAATCTATAACAACTTGTTAAGGAATAGTATTTTTCTTTCTCAAATATGTAAACTGTAGATATATAAGTAACATTCATTTAGAGATTAGTGAAAACCACTACCAAAATATTGAAATATCAAAATAGTATTATTTTTAAAATTCTAGTTGAAATAAAAATACAATTAAATCAATATCATAATGATTTTCAAATGTCTGTGTTGTATTTAAGTTTCAGTGAACATAGAGTTGCCAGATAGCAACTTGTGTTTAATATGAATGCATTAAATGTTCCTCCTTCTATAAATTAAAAAGAAAATAATATAGAAAAACATTACTGGTAGTGTTAAATTAAAACACCAGTTGAATTTTTAAGGATATAATAAGGCATTAATATGTAAAATGAGATAAATTATGTTAACATGAAAAGAATAGTTGCTATGCAAGCATACTATAGAATATTTATATACCATAAGAACCAGTGGGAAAAAAAGATTAATTATTTATAATACTATAAAGCTATAATGGGTTCAAAAATATAATGGAATATAATACTGTAATCAGTTATTGTGAAATTAAATGTCAGCAAAAACCATTAGATTGTAGCTTAATTTTCCTAGGTGATAATTCAAACACAAATTACCATTTTGCATATTAAACCTACATAAATAACTCTGTAGTTATTGCTCTGAAAAATTATATGTTACTACTGAATAGATTCAATAGTAAATTACCTACTTATTATTAGTGCACATAACTAATCTACTATACAAATACTCAACTCTATGCTCATAGAATTTGAAAGCCAAAGAGTATTTTTAAAGTCAATTTTCAGTTTATTTTCCAAATGTGGAATATATATGATTATACCATATGATATCACTTATTTACTATAAGAACCGATTTCTACTTTTTTCTCTTTATGAAACAAAGAAAGATACACTCACTGCCTTGAAACTCTGCTTTGAGACTTCTCCCAGCCTCTTGTTTAACAACTTGTGGTCCTGGTTTCCTTTGTTTCTTTTTAAAGAAGAAAAAACAATGGGAAAAGAAGCATACCAAATACTATCTAAGAAAAACTGTGAATGACATGAACCCAGCAGTTGACTGAAACAAGGAAAGTATCCACGTGGATAGCAAATATAACTGTTCATTTTAATCAGTAGTAACTGGAAAAGGAAATTAAGATTGTACATATGTATATAATTTCTGTGTGTTAAATATATATGTATATGTACATATATAAGTGAGTATCGACCCTTAATAATTAAGCTAGTGATTTTTTTCCATTTTTAAAAATAATCCCTGAACTCAACATGGAATTTGAACTCAGAATCATGAGATCAAGTCAGATGCTCTACATACCAACTGAGCAGCCAGCCAGGAACCCCTAAACAAGTAGAATTTTAAAAAGAAAAAAAAAAACCTTTGGCAAATAATGTAATTATTTGCATTATAGATTATTATAAATATTTTTTTAAGTTAATGTTTATTTTTGAGAGACAGAAAAGAAGTGGGAGAGGGGCAGAAAGAGAAGGAGACACAGCAACTGAAGCAGGCTCCAGGCTCTGAGCTGTCAGCACAGAGCCCAATGTGGGACTCAAATCCACAAATCGTGAGATCATGACCTGAGCCAAAGTAGGATGTTTAATCGATGAGCCACCCTGGCATCCCATTATAAATATTTTAGAAAGTTATCTGCCATGACTATTGAAATTAAATATATTGACCAACTGACCTAATACCTCTCTATTGAAACTCTTTTAAAACTTTTCTTTATTAAAATATCAATTCATTAAAATAAATACATATGTTGTAAAATTTATATACATATATATTAGTTTGCTAGAGCTGCCATAACAAAATACCACAGACACGATAGCTTAAATAATTTCAATGTGTTTTCTCAAGAGTCTGGAGTGTATAAGGTTGAGATAAGGGTGTAGGCACAGTTGGTTTCTTTGGGTCCTCTTTCCTTGGCTTGTAGTTTTCTACTTTTCCCTGTGTCTTCATATGATTTTCCCTGTGCATGCCTACATCCTAATCTCTTCTAAGGACACCTGTCATAGTGGGTTAATTATTGCTTTAAAAAGCCACCTCCAGAGGTTCCTGGTTGGCTCAGTCAGTTGGTTGTCCAACTCTTGATATCGGCTCAAGTTATGATCCCAGGGTCTTGTGATTGACCCCCGCATGTGCTCCACGTTTAACACACAGCCTGCCTGAGATTCTGTTTCTCACCCTCTGCCCCTCTCCCTTCCTTTAAAATTATATACATATATATGTATATAGCCACCTCCAAATACAGTCAAATTCTGCATGACTGTGGTTTAGAACTTCATCATATACATTTGGGGACACAATTCCATCTATAACTACATGGATGCTTATTACACTGTTATTTTTAGTAGTAAGAGTGATATAATATTCTTCATTGCCATCAGTAGAGAATCATTGGGTAAAATGATAACTTATCTATACCACAAAATACTATGCAAAATTAAAAATATGAATTTTATTCACCCATATTAACCTATTCAGATATTCAGGATGTATTGTCAGGAATAAAACATAATGAAACAATTTTCCTAGAGGCAAACATTTCTTTATTTTCTTGTTAGAAAAAATATTTTTTTAATCTACTAAGTATATTTAAATGACAAAAATCATATATCTTTGCCCATCAGTTTGTGGTTTCCTAAAGTTTCATGAAAAAGAAAAAGAATCAACTTCTTAACAATTTAATTAAATTACCTTTCTAACTAGAATAACTAAAATGCTCCAGTGAGCAGATCACATATTTTAAAAAAGACTGTTGTTTTGACTATATAAATGATTTAACATTTTAATAATAATTTTGATAAAGATGGAAGTAAAGCAAAAATATTTTAAACGTTTTTAGAAATTTATTACTTTTAGGATGCAAACTAAATCTCAAATTTAGCGTAGGATTTATCATATTTTCTAATGATTGTTTTGTGTTATATTAGCCTCACTGGCAAATTTACAAGTTATTTTATCTAAGATTCTAAACTACTACACCATTTCAATGAGAAAAAATGGTAATAAACATCAAAGTCCTCCAGAAATTAGTGTATAGAAATAAAACAAAAACAATGTATGAAACTTAGTTGTAAAACTTAAAATTAATGTATATTTTATTAAGATTTTAGAAAAAATAATTGAAAGTTATTTTGTCTGTTTTATTTTCTGATTATTTTGGGATGTGAATATGTATAATTCATAGTCCATATAGTTAAATTAATGATTCACTTTAATATTTAAAAGTGAAGCTCTCCTTGCCAAGTGAAAAAAAATTAAATCCTATTTTAAGAATATTTCCCAAAGATGTCTCTGTCATGATTGACTGGCTGATTAGCTGTAATTACTCAATGACTAAGAGTAGGAGCAAATTTCTCTTAATTTATATAAAAATGCTCCATTCCTTTCCACAGCATGTTGGAATATAACTGCTCAAATGTTAACACCATTATCACACTTCTTAAAACTGTAATCATGATGTCAGCCAAAGCTTTAAAAACTGAAACTCTGAGGTTTGAAGCCATGAGCATCTTTACACAGTAGAAGGAACATTGGGAATAGGGGTTTTTTTTTTGTTTTTTTGAGGGGGGTCGGTGTCTGTTTCACTAACCAACAGAAAAGAAAACCCTTCTAACTACTATTTGCAATTTTACCAAAGTGTTCTACCAAGGGAAACGGAAATCAGAATAAATTTATAATAGTCTTGCTTTTGAAACAAACTGAGTTGAAATTGCACAGCAAGACACAGTACTTCTGAAATCTTGGAAAACATAATTAAAAATAAGCTTGTGGCTGGTGATGTTGGATACATTTTTGGAAAGGAAATGTTTACTAAATGATAACATGAATTACTTCATTTGAATGAAACTGTATTCAAATATAGTTCATTTATTGTTGGGAGCTATTCTGAGCCCGCTAGTCGAGAAAACTCCTGGTGAGGTTAAAGCAAGTTTGCACTGTCTCTTGCCAATCAGATGATAACCGATATCCACCCCCACTCAATTATTTCTGCTTGAGCACTAACCCCTAAGGTACCTTGTTGATCAGTATCGGGAGTGACTTGTTCCCTTATTCTGGCCCTGGAATGATGATTGCACCTTGTGAAGGAACTTATTGTGGGAACTTCTTTTGATTATGGGAACAGACATCGTGTCTCCAGCAGGTCCTGTTTCCCTCCATACTTTCCCTTGAGCTATGAACAGGCTAATGACCCTTACTCATAAACGATTGACCTTTACATGTACAATCTTGTTTCTACCATTGCATTAGTCCAAGAGGTTCATACAGCTCAACATGTAAATCAGCTAACCAAAAATGTCTCTCATGCCCTAGCTATTCAAGAAATCATAAAAGTAGACACAAAGGTAAATGCGCTTGAAGAGGCTATTCTATGTATTGGAAATGAGCTAAACTCTTGAAAGGTATGGTTGGCTCTCTGGTGCCATAAAGAATATAACTGGAAAACCAAGTCTTGCCCAGAGACAAAGAGCCTAACTTAGAGAGAAGGAACAGATAAGAGCAGAACATAAGTTACCACATATACCTTTGTTAACTGATGATGTATAGCAGTCCCTTCCCTAAGGCCTACATTGCACAAACACCTCCCCTTCCCCTGGCAGCTATGATGAGGATGGATAAGAGTATCTACAAACATATGACTTAATCTTAGTGTTATTAAAATGTGAACCCCCTGTTATTTTCTTAGTTACTCAACCTCACTATAATTGGGGCAGTTCTGCAAGAAGGCTTCTGTAAAACCTGTTTCTGTACATTTTCCAAAAACATCTTATCACAGAGAACTATCTATTGTAGAAATTCCTTTTTCCTATGCCATGTTAACATTTGACCTATAAATAAAGACACCAAAACCGACAGGACAGAGATGCCTGCCCGGTGATCAGAAAGGATCTCGGGGCTCTCTCACTCTCTCTCCCTCGCTGACACTGTCCATCCTTCAGGGACCCCTGGACCTGCTGAAGCCAGCCTCCGGCAATTTATTTTTGTTCAAATATTTAAAAGTTTAGGGATATAATAAATCATATTACATAATCATAATTTTATATGTTTGAAAGATAAAGGAAAAATGTTTCACATCCTTCCTAAAGAGTCGTTATCTCTTTGCGTATGTTAGCAATACTTACACTTTTGCATTTTTAAACATCATAATTTTCATGAAACTACACTTGGAAACTTTCAGGAAAACCTATATTTTTAACATAAAGCTAGAAAAAATATATACACAGAAAAGTATAATATAGTTGTCATAAACTATAAGCCTAAATCTGTGTTTTAATCATACCCTGGATGTAATTTATTCTTTATGGTTGAATAGATAATGTATCCCTACAAAATCCCTGTTATAACAACAGTCTAAAAAGAACTAAAGAAATACAGAGGCTTCTTACCAAACACAGCTTCCTTTGAATTACTTATAATAATTTTATTATACAAAGATACAGTCCAGTGATAGAAATTGAAAAAAATGAATGAGAAAGATAATTATGAAAGCAGAAGAAAATATAAGGGAATTAAAAGTGATAAAAACTTAGATCTAGGAAAGTCTTTACCGACATGATTAGAAAAAACAAAGATCTATTTGAATTAGGTTCCTGGAAAGTCTCAGTAGGGAGCAGTTAGAGCACTAGAATGTCTGCCATTCCAGGATGGTGAAAGTTGATTCTCAGGAGATGGTGAAACCGCTACCACCAAGAATGAAAATCCCAATGCAGATTATTCTGTCCCTCAGCAACCTCCCTGACTTTGTCTTCAAAATCAATAGACTCAGTCTTCAATTCTTTAATCAGAAGATCAAGGAAAAAATAAAAAGTTTTAAGAACACTGAATATTAGAGTATCCCTTCCCCTCCCAAAAGCAACATATTGACTTATGTCTTCACCTTGTAGAACGTCCACCAATCAATAAGTACTGTCCATGGTATTGGCCACTGCAAAGGACAATGATGTCCAGGTAGCTGAGGAAAGTAGGAAAGCCTCGACTATAAAAGGCAAACAAAACCAGTAGCAGAAACAACAAAAGAGGATTGAAGAAATCACAGTAAATTCCTGGATTAAACAATCTGAATCAAGACAAAATAAAACTAAAAGGAAGACTGGATATGTTTTAAGACAAGACAAGTTGTTCATAAGAGAGAAGAAAATGAGATACTAATTTAAAAAAATAAAACATAACTGGAGATGCAGAGGGAGGGATGGTCAAAACTGAGACTATCTTTCCTAATGAAGCCTTTTTCTCCTGGGAACTAAAATCTCCAAATCAATGGAGTTAAAAGTTGTGGGAATCAGAAAAATTGCTTCCTCTGGGGTTGTTAAATGTACCTGTATGCTAGGACACTCTCACTATCCTCACTATCTTGGTTTCTTAATTTGTGTATTCAGACTATGAGAAACATAAAATTTTGCCTTATGGTTTAAGCCATATGCTGCAGCTCACTGGATGGCACCTGGGTTTCTCAGCATATTGTGTTCCAGAGTAATATTGTACATGAGCCCTCAATAAACTTATCAGCCATCAACCCAACTGGCTTCTTGCTGATGACCAGTGAATTCTATAGGAGTGAATCTATTGCTATATATTTACATATATATATACATATATACATATATTTTGATGAAAAAACATATGCCCATGGATTACCGGTAATGCTGTGTAGGATAGCCTGTTAATAGAACAGGCATCCAGGAAACTTATTGTAGCTGGTATGGGCAGAAACATTGCATATATGTTTATCTAAGTGCAGAAAATGAAACGTCCTCCTCTATGATGGGAAGGTTCCAATAAAATCGACCTGAAAACACTAGTGGACTCCAAAAAATAATGTCATTAGAGGTTCAGTACTGGCTCCTGAATTTTGGAATTTTGGGCATTGAGCAGTACTTTATTTTTATTTTTTTAAAAATATTTTTATTTATTTCTAGGAGAGAGAGAAAGAGACAGCGTGAGCAGGGGAGGTTCAGAGAGAGAGGGAGACACAGACTCTGAAATAGGCTCCACGCTCCGAGCTGGCAGTCAGAACAGAGCCCGACGCAGGGCTCGAACCCATGAACCGCGAGATCATGACCTAAGCGAAAGTCGGATGCTCTACCGACTAAGCCACCCAGGCGCCTCCACTGAGCAGTACTTTAATGAGATCAGCTTTGGTTTGAGAATGACCATGAATTGAGACTGTTAATAACTTAATTCCCTCCATCATAGCTGTTTATAAGCCTTTGAAGTCATTATTAAAGCATCTAGGTATAAAGGTTGACTGTCATCCACAGAATGGGCCACCTTCCCCTTATCACTGAGAATTTCTAATACCTTAGATGCTCACTGTTTCCTTCACTTTCAATTCAAGTATTTTTCCACTCAGTGCCTATTCTAAGAAGCCCATCCTTGGTTACTAATTGTCCAATGTTACTATTTTTAAGTTCCTGTCCAGCTTTCAACTGTTCTGGCTTATCATGGACACTCATGTGTTACCTTGGCTGCATATCTTCCTCCTGTGTTACCTGATGACATTAAAAGGTTGACCGACAGCCAGTAAATTAATTTAATCAGTATGAATTAATTTATAAACTGGTCCCTGAAAGGTCACCTAGACTGGTAGGTGGTAGGTTTAATAAGCAAGAGAACTTACTTATGAAGCTGGTTATGGACAGCTTCAATATGAGTACATCTCTGCACCTACCCACCAGAGTTTTAAAAGTTTATTTAGAGGCCTTGACTGGTTCTGTCATGTATACTGTCCAGAGGGTCTCAACAACACCTTTCTCTCTCAAGACTGAACCCTTGAAAATGGCTTCAACTATGAGAACAGGGTAAAACATACATTCAAGGAGAAGGGTTAGGAGCCTCCAATATCCTGGGTTCACCTTTCACTTAAGTAGGGATTCTGCCTATCAGTCCTGGACTTCTTCCCGCTGTATCAAGCAGCACCTTCGTCGACTGTCTATCTCAAACATTTCTGGGGAGTTGTCTCTTGGACCACTGCTCTCGGGCCTATGAGATTCTACTTTTCTCACTGAGATCAGGGAATCCACAAATAATATTTACAGTTCTCTAAGAATACTCAACCCTGTCCCCATCTGGCCAATTTTTAAATGTCTTATTGAAAATAGAGTCTTCTAGCTCCTCTCTGGGCAGTACCTACACATAATAGATCTGCTAATATTCCTAGATAGGTTTGAGGTGGAGGGCAAAATCAGAATGAAGAAATAATTTAAAATATTAACATTACTTGAATTTTTAGAGTCTGACTCTCTCTGGGTCACTGGGTCTTCTATTCATAAATTTCCAGTGGTAACAGTAAATAGAAAAACTTCATTTTTTACTAGTCTCAATTAAAATGTAAATATCCCTGAAATATGCTCTATGGTGTTCCTCAAATGTGGCTCAAAAGCCATCAGAATTATTCAAAGGCACTTATTAGAACCAGAGGGCCCTGGACCTTTCACAGGGACAACAGAATCAAATTTTCTAGGAGAGATATCTGGTAATCTGCATTTTAACAAAAAAGGTTTAGATGATAGTTATATATACCAAAATGTGACATTCATTTGTAAGGAGACAATACAGTCAGAGTTCATAATTGTATTCACTATCTAAAATTGATTCTCCTGATGCATCAGGGGAAGATTGGAGAAAGAGAAGGAATATGTCATATGTTTATAATAACTTCCTTTTCTGTGTGTCATGAAGTAATTTCCAGATGTTTGCACTAACCAAACTTTTTTTTCCCCCTCTCATCCCGTATTTCCTCATTTTAATCTCTAACCAGCACAGTGGTTGGAATATACTTGTTAACTTCTTTCTCAACATGGAAGTAGGACCCCTTAATTAAATGGCAATTGACAGTTAATTTAAAGTGAGGCTGGACCCAAAATAACTGCCTATTGGAATAGGAGTGTTAAGTGTCAGATACAGGATGAAATCGGGGATAGA
This sequence comes from Hyaena hyaena, assembly GCF_003009895.1. Lineage (NCBI taxonomy): Eukaryota > Metazoa > Chordata > Mammalia > Carnivora > Hyaenidae > Hyaena > Hyaena hyaena. Next base: position 202,788 of record NW_024081459.1, on the reverse strand, counting down.
AGCTGAGATGCATCTCTCTGGTTGTCGCAAGATCTAGCAGTGCTCAGACCTATCCTCAGCACTCAGTTTCCATTAAGTGCTTCCTATTGTAAATGCCTGCCTATCTGCCTGAGGGTTTTCACTGGAAGTGATAGGGAATTGATGACTCAGAAAGCAATGCTCAACCAATGACAATGGAATTAATGGATAAATAAACAAGCTTCCTTATTCAATAGATAATCACTGGGGAGCCTTCCATAGGGTCTTTCAAAGGTCTCCTGTGGGTGGATCTCCAATGGGCCCCAGAAGTTACCTGTGTTTAACCGACTAGATTTCAGCTTCCTTTCTCCCCCTGGAGAAGCTTACTACCTCCCTCCCTTAAGCATTCTTCCTGCAACCTCCTCAGAATGGACTTCCACTCAAATCTGTGTCTTTTTCCAGGGTAGCACAATTTAAGACAAGGAAATATGAACTGTATGAGTTTTTTTTATTTTATATTTTTTGGACAGGATTTGGGGAGTTTATGTTGACTATTAGCATTTAAAGCAGTTTAACCTTTTCCCACCAAATTTAGGATTACACATTTCTGGCTCAGCAGAAGTTTGAGAGGAGTAGAGTCAGCATGCGTGAGAATTAGTGATGAGGTCAGAGGTATGGCAGAAAGCACGGCAAGTGAAAAGGGCTGATTTGAGGGATTAATTTGGAATTAGGGTATAAGTTAGATTTTATTTGGGGAAGCTTTATTCCCATGATTTTCCAGGGTAACACCCAATTCCAGAAGAATGTTAATATATGTTCACAGATAATGAGAAGTTAAGCCACTAAAATTTTATATCTGGTAAATTTGATGTCCCAATTTAAAGTGAACAAGCATTTCTTAAATAAAACAAATCTCAAGGAAAAAGGTAGTCATGAATTCTTGAAAAAAATTAACAATGGGCCTTGAATATTTACATAAAACACAATTGTAGTTATTAGAAAAATAAATGAAAGGCAGTGCTTACTTTTTCTCACTAATAATCATTATAACTATGATGAAGTATAACTATCATATTTTTATGCATTCTATCATAAAGAAACATTTATTTTGAATGCCTTAGTTTTACCTCAGTTTCTTTCAAATTCAGTACAATTTAGCATATTTTTTAAATCATAGTTTAAATAGTAGGTATTCAGGCTTAAACTCCTGCCATCCTACTTTTACAAATAGATCTGGAATATTTTGCCAAAATAAAGAAAGTTAGTTCTGTGTGGCAGTATTTCTAGGCTTTTTTCCTTGCCTAGATTTTTCTGATTTTTTAAATGATTTTATGATTTTTTCCTTTTGTATGTCTACATTGCTCAATTTCTTGCAAATGAGTGTCTATCTCATACAGCATCATTGCTACTAAAAACATACAGCATCATTGCTACTTTGAATATTTGTGAAAATAAATAAAAAGCTGTAATGTGTAACTCTGTGGACATTTTTTTACCAGAGAGTAAGATAATGTTAGAAATGGTGTTTGTTTCTCTATTTTCTGCTGTCATAAAGTCATCTGAAATGCACATGAATTTATAGACTCAATCACACATTAATTTGTTTTTCTGACACTCTGTAGTTGTTCAAAATCATGTGTCAAATTTTAGCTGCAGTGTTTTATTAATATGCTTTTATCTACTTTCAGTCTTTCAGGCATTTACTGGAAATTTGTGACCTTGACAATGACTCTCTGTTTTAATTACTTTAATGTATGTTTCACCGTCTGGATATAGCTACCTTTGATTTATTATTCATTTATTTTTAAAGTTTTTTTTAAATTGAAGTATAATAGGTACTGTTTATTTAATTGGACTTTATGTGGAAGAGATCATCTTTAATTAGAAACAGAATTCTGTCTCTTTCATTACAAGTGGATGATGTTCATTCGTGGACTTTACAAGTTGTGTCCAACATTCTTTTTTTTTTTATTTTTTAATGCTTTTTATTTATTTCTGAGAGAGAGAGAGAGAGGCAGCATGAGCAGGGGAGGGTCAGAGAGAGAGGGAGATACAGAATCTGAAACAGGCTCCAGTCTCTGAGCTGTTAGCACAGAGCCCGACGCAGGACTTGAACCCACTAACCATGAGATCATGACCTGAGCTGAAGTCGGATGCTTAACCGACTGAGCCACACAGGCGCCCTGTGTTCTACAATATTAAAAGTCTCCTCTACTCTGCAGAATGAGTGAAAAGTCTGTCTATACCATGGAAATGCTGACACTGCTCTCCTCTGCCACCAATCACCTAATTTCCAACCTCTGGAAGAAGAAAGCATCCAATGTATACTGACCTCCCACCTTAATCCATTCACGGTAACAAAAAAAACCTCTTAGCTCACTGTCTCCCTCATGTGTTCTGCCCACCTTAATGCTTGCTCTCCATTACCAGACACCTCAACACTCAACCTTAAAATCTACCATCTGCTTTTATTTTCCAGACATATTTCTTATTCCCTCGCTGTACATTTGCTGTTTCACTGGTGAGTTTATATACACAGCCCCTTCCCATCTTTGTCAAGAAGGCTTCAACCAAGAGATAGTGCTTTATGCTCCTTTGATGATTCTTTATAAGTAGAGATTTCACTTATCTTGCAGTTATGGTGCATTTGTGACCCTTAGTTAACTAGGCACATCCAAATGAATCAATACTAAGTTGTTCATAGAGTGAAGTATAGTTTAGCTTTGGTGATCTAAGCTAAGAAGTTAATACTTTTATTACTTTTATTATTACATTGCCATGGACCAATATTTAAATGCCAGAAAATTTTGTGGTGTGGACCAGAAAGCCAAGTAATAATTATTCAAAGAGTTTCAAAAACATTTGTATATACTAATGGCTTCCATGTAAATGAAGAAGATTTAATATGATGATTAATATATATATTTTTTTTACAGGTGCAAACTATATGAACTATCTTTATTGCTAATATTCAAGGGAAGATTAATTATATCTTTTGGGTTTTATAATTGTATTTACACTCTGACCTCATAATTTCTTCAGTTACTTAGTTAAACACTACTTTTAGTAAATTCTATCACTTGGAAATATATTTTCCTACAGTTGCTCTATTTATGAGGTAATTTTATTTCCCATAAGTGTTATATTAATAGAGTTCACCTCATTGAAATTTAAACTATTAATTTGATTCTGAGTCAAAGTAATTATTTTCCCCATAGGTTGTGAACCATCGTCATAAATTGCACTGCAATTAGAGTGTATACATTTTACTCTAGTAAGAATTTCTGATGATATGCATGTATTTGCTGATATTTTTGCACTTTGAACCAATTTTTATTAAATTTTTACAGAACTTTTTGCACCAATCGTTCACTGGAAGCTTACTGCAGTGCTTCACATTTCAATGAACTTCATAATCCTGTAAAATGTGAGTAAAGAAGGGAAGTTCATATTATTTGATTAGATTTTGGGTCATGTATAAGAATACTTTTTGAATGTTTTTTTTCAGGGAAACAATGGGAAAATATATTTAAAAAGTTATTTCTCTCTTTTCTGAAAAATAATAAAGATAATTACAATGAAACCTTTGGCATTATTTCACTTTGGTCTTAGAATAAATGGTCTTACTCTTCTAAAACAAAAGATTTTTATTATGGGAAGGTTAAATTTTAAGCTGTGGATAAGGTATAAATTAGGTATTGGTTATCTATTGGTGCAAAATAAAGTGCTCCCAAAATTAGTGGATTAAAACAAGTGTGTCTTATCACACAGAGACCCTGAGGATTGGGAATCCAAGGGTAGCTTAGCTGTAACTTTCTACTCAGAGTCAGCATGAGATTGAAGTCAAGGCTTCAGCTGGGACTGGATCAACTAAGGGCACATTTACCCCTTGTCTGGTGGTTGATACTGGCCAGTGGTCAGTGCCTCAGTTTCTTACTATCTGCTCTTTCCTTACATAAGACTACCTATAGTGTTCTAAGGATATAGCAATTGCTTTCCCCCAAAAGTGAGTGATGAGAGACAGAAAGAGAGAGATAAAGAGAAAGAGAGAGGAATAAGATGGAAACTTTAGTGTTTATAACCTAATCTGAGAAATGTCATATCATCACTTTTTAAAATATTTACGTGTGTGTGCATAACACACACACACACACACACACACACACACACAGTGCAGTTTTATTCAAGCATATAGAGCAGACACTTAACACTGACCAAGCAAAGACATGGGGATAACACACGGCAATATGCCACTTTGCCTCCATTTTGCTCTATTTGCTTGTATCATGTAATTATTTTATTTGTCACCCTGGGCTAGATATAGTAGCAGAATATGCACTTAGTTTGAATGTGATTTTGTCATCCACGGATTAATTTATTAAATCATCTTAGCTAGTGAAGCAAGTCTTCTTTCCTCAGTAATTTTTATTTTGTTTCATTTTTAACATTTCTCGTTGTGGGTAAAATGTATATGGCATATAATTGTAATTATTTTTAGTACAATTAAGTGATATTAATTATATTTACAGTATTGTGAAACGATTATCACTTTCTATTTCCAAACTGTTTCATTATCCTTAGCAGAAATTCTGTAATCTCTAAGCAACAACGCCCCCATTTGGTGCTTCCCCACTCCCTGGTAAATGGTGATCTGCTTTCTGTCTTTATCAACTTGTCATTCTAAATACTTCATATAATATGCATTCCATATAATTTTGTCCTTTTGTGTTTAATTTATTTTACTTAGCATAAACGATTTTTGGGTTTCATCGTGTTACATCTGAACTTCATACTTCGTATTGCTGAACAGTATTTCATTGCATGAATATTATTCCACATTTTCTTCATTCATTCATCTGATGAAAAGTCTATCTTTGTTCCATTGCATTGCCTTTGGTCTTTGTCAAAGATTAGGTGGCTATGTTTATGCAGATCTATTTTGGAAGGCTCCCTGTGATCTCTTTTGATCTGTTCCATGGATGTGTTTTGTCTATTGCTAATACTGTAGCAGGATTCTTGTACAGAGTTGTGATGCCGAGGCTCTTCTTTCCAGAAAGCAACTTCATTCCTGCTGGCACCATTCAGTTGCGGTTGTACCAAAGAACTGAGCCCTGTACGCCACGTGGCATAGTTTTTAATTTATTTTTTACTTCTTTGTCTCTTATATATGGTAACACACAAACATGCAGTCTGATTAAGTAGTCTTATGTTACCTGGTTGTGAGGAATGTTGTCATGTAGGAGGAGTATAGCCAGGTCGCCTTGAGTTTTTTTGTTTTTATTTTTCCCTTAGGGAGGGGACGCTACCACAATTCCACACTGTTTTGATTGCTGTAGCTTTACAGTAAGTCTTGAAGTTGGATAGCATTAGTCCTTCAACTTTGTTCTCCTTCAGTGTTGTGTTGGCTATTCTGGGTTTCTTGCCTTTTGATATAAATTTTTATTTTTAAAATCTACAAAATAATTTGCTGGGATCTTGACTTGGATTACATCAAATCTATAGATCAATAGATCAATCTGAGAAGAAGTGACATCTTGACAATATTGAATTTTCCTACCCATGGGTATGGAATATGTCTCCTAACTTAATTCGTTTTTGGTTGTGTTCATTATAGTTTTGTAGTTTTTCTCATATACATCTTATACATATTTTGTTAGATTAATTCCTAAGCACTTCATTATGGGGTACACGTGACCTTGTGGTTTTTAATTTCTAATTTCACCTGTTCATTTCAGGGACATAGAAAACCAAATGACTTTATATACCAGTGGTGTATCTTGCAACCTTCTCAAGTCTTTCCAACCATTTATCTTGTTCTGGGTATGAACATAGCCCTCTCAGGTTCCCCTTATAGACATATTCTTTTGGGTGTCTTAATGTCCCAAAGAAATTCTTCCCAGCCTTTCTCTCAGGTATGGGCAGTCTATTGTATGTTTCAATTATAATCTTTTGCCAAGTGAGTCTGAAGTTTGTTAAGTTGGCTTGCAGTGTTGAAGAGCAATGAACACTTCTCTTATGGCCTGAATTCTGAATTGGAGGAAACATATATATTAACATTTTAGATCACTCTTACAAATATCCCCCAAGTAGGTTAGAACAGATATACAAAATAATTTGCAGACGACATCTGCTGTAAGCCCTCCAGAACCTGGGACCAGAGCCCTGCTCTCTGGGAATGTGCTTTTCCCACTTTACAAGTGTGGCCACATGCAAGAAGGGTAGGCCAAAGGAAAGTAGAACTCCACAATCTTTCCACAATTTTGAAGTTACCCTTTCTCTTGATTCAGTATTTCCTTAGTTGCTGTAAACCTTTGGCTGTTTTCCAGATTCCTGACTGAGTTGATTCTGACAGTTTTTGCATGTTTTTCAAATGTTTCTGTTGGGGCGGAATGAGAGATTGGAGGTAACAACTACACTATTTTGCTGGAGACACATACTGTTATTTTGCCATGTTTCTACTTACACAGACTGATCCTTATATAATGTTGAAAGGGACTACACCAGAGTGTGAAGACCATGAAGAAGGGAGACTGGAGACCAATGTGGAAGCTGTGTATAACAAGTTAACTTTCACTTTTTTGTGACTTTGAGAAGGATAGAGAGAAATAAAATGAGCTAAGGCTATTAATAATTTTGGTATATTATTTTTCCTGTTCTGGGTTTCAGAATCTTGGCTTACAAAACTAGAAATAATTCACTTAATTCAGGTATATGCACATATGCAAGCTTGAATACATATGTGTGCATTTGATAAAAACACAGAGAACAACTTTTAATTAAACAATGTACAAAGGTGACTTCATCAGTCAACATCTCAGCAGGAAATGTGACATATTGAAAGCATTAACAAAAAGCAGATATTGAAAGAACTTTTATCGAAGTTTTGATAGGGTTAGGCAAACAAAGATGACTAAACACTAAGTTAAATGCAACAGCAGGATGACAATGCCACACCCAGTGTGAGGTGCAAAAGGAGAGGATTTTTGATGAGAAACTGGGGAATTCTGGAGCCAGGAGTGAGAGCAATTTGATAAGGCCAATGGCTTTTGGAAAAGGATACAGCCACTGGCAAATCACAGCACAGCAGAAAATTAGACAATAATGTCTCAGAATCACCACCTTCTGGTCTTTTGACCTTCAGGCTGTACTTCCCATTAGCCAAAGCTAAGCTAAAGTCAGGGAAAATGAGTCAGGTAGATGTTATAAAGTTTAGCTTCCCAAGATATAGTTCAAATTGGATGACCATAGGTTTGAGTGGGTAAATGGAGAATATCTCGCATAATTTGACTTTCATACATACACAATTCAATTTTACTAAGATGAGATCATGAAAAACAAGTAAAAGGAGAGTAGAATGTGTAAAAAGAAACCAGGTGAGGGCTAAATGTGAAAAAAAAAAAAAAGGCTTAAATTCTTGTGAGCTAGACATAGGTAATTTATTTGCTTCTTCCAGCCAATGCAAAGATCAAATGTTGGTCAGTTAAATGAATGATAGTATCATAAAAGAACGGAAAATTTCCTGAAGTATAGTGCTGCTATTCCCAGTGCAGTGGCCAACGAGACTTTCCAGCTGTTGGTCCTCACACAGAAAACTGCAATTTATGGAAGACAGCAAACTTACAGAAAAAAGACATAGAAAAGTTTAACAAAGCTATATTTTATAGTATCACATAATCACTGCTGCCAAAAGTGTTTCAATACTACCATTCTAAGCACACGGAAATAAAGGACTTGCTATTTGCAACCTCAGCTGTTCTGATGTGATCCAGGGATAGATTATGTGGAATGGATAAACTGCATACCCCAAAGGTTATATCAAAAAGGTTATAATTTGAGCAGAGCACCGATGAATTGGCACTTATATTTCCTGATGGGTATTTGGAGTGTGGCTAAACTACATCGCAGGTTACATTAAAGGCCATATAATATTTCTTGTAAGCCCTCTAGGCACCTATGTTCCCTATTATTCTTTTTCATGAACCCTCTTCCTTTGCCTAGCTCTTAAAATGTAGTGCAGTCCTGGGATTTCATTCTGCCCATTTCTCTTTTCAATGTATGCATGTCATATATGAACAATATAATTCATTTTCATATGTCCAAAGTTCTGTGTGATGATGATTCCCAAATGTTTACCACCTGCCCTAATTTTCCTCTTGGGCTTTAAACCCTGACGTTCTACTTACTGACTGGATATCTCCATTTGGACCTTCGAGGGTTATTTTAAATTCGAAATGGCTCTAGAATTCTGCACAAGTCTTGTTCTTTGGATTGCTCTCAAATGATTAGTCTTTAAACCCATATCATTATTTTACAGGCTACTAAGGTCATACTTAACAGAACTCTCATAGTGGACCCATACTGCTTTACAGTAAGCACAGTTAAGAATATGGTTACTGACTGTGAAATGCCATGAGACAAACAGGTCTTTGGTTTCTCAGGGACATACTGGTTACCAGTCTGAAGAGGCTTTTTGTTTGTTTGTTTTCTGTATTGGTCTGAATGGTCCTACGAGTTTTGAGGATCTTGATAGTCTGGTGTGGCTTTCTTTCCTTCTCTCTATGTTTCTTTTAATATTTTTTTTTTCTTTCTAACTCCTAGCAATTTTTTTTCTTTCTTTCCACAGATCTTCACACACCAGAGGTAACTATCTTGATTTAAAGCAGCTGGGTGAAAGTTTAGTTTTCCCTGGTGTTGGAAATTGGTTCCACTCACACTAATATCCTAATCAGAGCCTCGCATTTCTTACTTACTTCTCATTTCTGGGCCCCAATTTTTTTTTCTTTTTTCTTTTTTCTTTCTTTCTTTATTTTTTTACAAATAGTTTATTGTCAAATTAGTTTCCACATAACACCCAGTGCTCATCCCCACAAGTGCCCTCCTCCATGCTCATCCCCCTGTTCCCCCTACATCCATCAGTCCCCAGTTTTTGTCAGCATTCAAGAGTCTCTCATGGTTTGCCTCTCTCCCTTTCCCCCACCATTTCCGCCCTTCTTCTCCGTCTTGTTCCTCAGTTAAGTTCCTCCTAATCCTCCTGTACGTGCAAACATATGATATTTGTCCTTCTCTGCCTGACTTATTTCGCTCAGCATAACACCCTCAAGGTCCATCCATNCTAATAGGACTATTCAAACTAAATCTAATAGAAAAATATCCAAGCTAAAAATTGAGAAAATAGGAAAGAGTAATTCCTGGTGTATGAGTAATTCATGGTGAAAATTCTAAAACACGTGTAATTGGGTTTTCAATGTGTGAAAACAGAAGTAGGGTGATGTATGCACAAAGATAATTAGTCAAGAAAGGATATTATCTGGTGTTTTTTTTAAAAATTCAAAATCAAAGGTAGAGTTTTGAAACACATCACTAGAGATCTCATTCAAGATTAAAATTAGTAATTAATCAATATCACATTATCTTATTGTTCAAACTTTTAAACAGTTACTTAAAAGATGAAATAAGAGGGCATATTTGTTAACCTTGAAGATGGCACAAAGCTGGGAGAAACAATATTTTGGATTCCACTTGACTCAAAAGTCCCTGTCAGTGCTATTGCTGGGTCCTAGGGGAGTTCTATTGTTAGTTTCCTGAGGAACCTCCACACTGTTTTCCAGAGGGGCTGTACCAGTTTACATTCCCACCAACAGTGTAGGAGTGTTCTGGGCCCCAAATTTTGGGGTGGACATCTTGAGCATATGGATTTGATTCATAGAGACAATGGGATTAAACAGTTCTCTTCCCAGTGTCAATAACCAGCTTGGTGGTCCTGTGTCCTTTCTTCTTACCTCCTTAATCTGGGATAATTTTTCTCAACTTTGAATACATACCAGACTTGTCTGTTGAGCTTTTGGTTACTAACATGCAGACACATGAGAACTGCTGATATAAACTGTTTGCTTTTGCCTGGACAGTTCTTTCCCAGAAATTTGCTTTCCACTTCTCTCAGATCCTTCTGGAATTTACCCCCAAATCAGCTTCTCATTGAGGACTCATTTATCTACCTCTGTGTAAAATAATGTGTTTCTCAGTAACTTTTGGGTACCCTCTATATCCTTTTCTTTCTAAATCATTTCCCATGACTCTTTGCCACCTGACAACCGAGTCTCTTCTTTCCCCACACTCTCTCCTTTACTCCAAACAATTAGAATGCCAGATCCATGAGAGGATAGAATTGGACATTTTGTATTTGTTGTTCTAGTATCAGTTCATTTGTTGTATTATGAGTTTAAAATAGTGCTTGACATGTAAATATATTCAGTAAATATTGCTGAAAAAAAGTAAATGTTTCTCTATGTATTTCAGTGCATCACCCATCTGGTGACCTCTAGGGCTCAGCTGAGCCTCAGTGACAGGTAAGGCCTGGCCCATGGCACTCGATCCATGTGACTTCTCTCTCCTTATTCTGCCTGAAGATTCTTTTACTAGCTGTAAAAAAAATAATAAAATAAAATAAAATAAAATAAAATAAAATAAAATAAAAAAGACTTCCTCCCCATTCTACTTCTTAAATCATTATACCTATAGTCAAGAGTGTTCTTTCTTTTTCTAGGTTTTCTTAAGGGTTTGAGTATTTAGAAGTTAATAGCCAGAAAGTGTTAACTATGCCTTTTTTTTTTTTTTGACTTTGTGTCTAATAGTATTAAGAAAAAAAAATCAAAGATATCTTCTTGATTTGATGGAAAAACCAGGAAAGACATCCTCATAAAGACATATACTGGCCATACATTTGTGTAATATTAAAACCACATAAAATATCCCATACATTGATACAAAACATTAAATGTGTTTAATAACAGACTGTATTGCCTAAGTCTCAGCTATAGGTTATCAACATGTGAATTTCAAATTGAACTTTCTATAGAGATAACAGTATACAATTAAACATTATTTAAAAATCTTAAATTAATAAAACAGAAGATGATGTGTCAAGAGAAAAAGATTGTGTCCTGCAGTCTGACTGGCTAATGTATCCAGAGAGACCAGGACTTCTGCTACACAAAAGGTAAAAGATCATAGAACACCATTAAAATAGGTCAGCAGTAAATTATTCCTTCCGGTGTGAGAGAAATTCTAACACCTTCAGGTAACCTGTGCTATTCTCAGGGTGCCTGGTAGACTTTGCTAGGAATGCTGGGAAAATTGTTCTCTCCATGTGTCTATACAGAGCAGTCATTCTGTAAGTTTACTAAGGTAATTATGTTCTAGAATCTGGATTTATTCAAGTTCAGGTCTTCAGATATGGATTCACAGGTTTATAATATTTAGAGATTTTATGTTGTAATTGCCAGAGTGAGGAGCCAATAATTATAATGTATAATAATGTCAGTAATATTTTTTACCAATTTCTGGGTATTCATTTCAAAGATTTGTTTTATACATCATGCTCCTTTATTATGAGTTTGTCTATTATTCGTTTACTCACTCATTTAATGATTTTATAAAGTAATGTCACATCATATATAATGAACTTTGTAGATATTAACATAAATTATGCTAAGAGTTTTCAATCAGGACAACTAGTAGAAGTAAAGTCCTCTCCTATAAATTAGGACATTTAACAATAGTTTGAATGACTTTAAAAGTATTATCAGCTCATTTTTAGATTTATAGTTCATTTTTCAACAACTAGAAAAATTACATAAAGCCAAGAAAATGAAAAATATATAACCTAAACATATTTATTAGCTTGAATGTTATAAATAATACTACATATTAATATGGAAAATAATTAAGACCTAAATATATAGTGCATATATATATTCAAGAAGAAAATCTTCATTTTTTAAGAAGCAGTATGAAATCTCTATTTCACCTTAAATTGGTTATAATAATATTATATAGTGTTAATCTAGAGATTCAAGTTATTAGGTATAAAATAAACTTGTCTAATCAGATTCTAGAAACAAGATTTATTGAAGGGATGTGGAAAGAAGTTGGAAGCAAACATCATCTCCTTATTATTTTTTAAAAATGTTTATGTATTAACTGGAAGTGGGGGAGGGAGAGAGAGAAAGAAATAGAGACAGAGCATGAGTGGGGAAGGGGCAGAGAGAGAGGGAGAGACAGAATCCAAAGCAGGCTCCAGGCTCTCAGCTGTCAACACGGAGCCCGACGTGGACCTTGAACTCACAAGAGGTGAGATCATGACCTGAGACAAAGCCTGACGCTTAACCGAATGAGCCACCCAGGTACCCCACCTCCCTGTTTCAAACTCCAGTTCCACACTTACTATATTCTTTGTGATAAGATCCTATGGACTACTGTGATGATTCTGTATGGTAATATTCCCCAAAAAATCCTAGAAAAGTTTTGTAAAGACAAATTTAGATGCTTTACCTCCAGATGTCCAATGCAGCGGGCCCAGGAATCTGTACTCAGAGTGAATAAAGCTGTTTGATAGATGCTTGATACATCTAAACTTACCTAGAAAGGTAGAAAAATAGTAAAACAACAAAATATACCTAAATGCGAATACATGGCAGAGACCAAAAATATATGGGAAAACTTTATTCAAATCTACATACACACATGAATGTATATGAATATATTTGTTATATATAATGCATTTTTTTATTTTTATATTACAAGTCTGAATATTTATAGACAGATGCATATATATGATTAATACATTTGCAAATATTAATGACTGCAGTAATCCTGCACTTATATATACTTATATATATATATATATACTCAAATATACTCTACTTATATATTTAAACTTAATAATATTATTTTTAATAGAAGGGAAATAAGACAAAATTAAAAAGAATTCTAAACTTCCTATATATGTTTTATATATATGTCAAATGATAATAAAGAATTACTAAGAACTCAGAGTTGTGGTTGGAATCTGCCTTTTTAACAAGAACTTCCTATAATTTTGATATAATTTTTAGAGTATACAGTAAAAAAAGATGTAGCAGATGTGTACTTTAACCGAAAGCAAAGAACTTATGTTAACATGCTCATGAAACAAACTTAAACCCCAAATCAATAAACTAAAATTTGATATCATAGCCTAATTTTATTTCTCAATTCCAATAAAAATAAGCCAAACGATACAAACATCTAATTATAAGATGATTAAGTTCTGGTGATCTAATGTATAGCATAGTGATTACAGTTAATAATACTGTATCTTATAGTTGAAGGTTGCTAAAAAAGCATGTCTTAAGTGTCATGATCACACACAAAATAATTTTCATTATGTGACATGATGGAAGTATTAGCTAATGCTATGCTGGTGATCATTTTGTAATATACAAGTGCATCAAGTCAACAACTTTTAAGTCTTAAACACACAATGCTATACATGTCAATTATATCTCAATAAAGCCGGTAAAATTTCCAATACACATATATATTGTCATTAAAAACAAAACATGTTTCCCCTACTTTGGATTTAATTCAGACTGAATGTGTACTGTGTTTTATATAATGTAAACATTTATTTTTCATGTTGTCAGATTAAATTAGAAATAAATTGCAAAATAAACTTTTACACCTAAATTATCTAGGCATTTTAGCTTGACCAAATAACTCAATTAAGATGCAATTACAAGTAAGCCATATTGACTTAAAAGAAATAGACTTGATTTTTTAGAGCAGTTTATTTAATAATCTTTGTATTGTTTATTTATTTTTGAGAGAGCAAAAGAGACAGAGTGTGAACAGGGGAGGGGCAAAGAGAGAGAGAGGGAGACACAGAATCAGAAGCAGGCTTCAGGTTCTGAGTTGTCAGCACAGAGCCCAACATGGGGCTCGAACTCACGAACTGTGAGATCATGACCTGAGCCAAAGTCCAACTTAACAAACTGAGCCACCAAAGTACCCCCAGAGCAGTTTTAAGTAGATGGCCAAATTGAGCAGAAAGTGCAAAGTTCTCATGCACTCCCTTTCTCCACTGCACACTCAGTCTTTCTCCACTGTCTACATCCTTCACTACAGTGATACATTTATTAAAACTGCTTAATCTACTTCAACACATCATTATCACCCTAACTCCAAAGTTTACATTAAGATTCATGAATGGTATTGTATGTTTCATGGGTTTGAAAAATGTTTAACAGGTGTACACCCTTGCAAAATCATACAGAACAGTTTCACTGCCCCTCCCCCCCAATCATCTGTGCTCTGTTAATTCATCTCTTCCTCCCCAAACCTTCTGACAGAGGCTGAGTATTTTAATTTTCCCATAATTTTGCCTTCTCTGGAATATCATACCGTTGGAATGATATAGAGTACATCCTTCTCAGAGAGAATTCTTTTGCTTAGTATAAATACACATTTGCTTGATAACACATTTATTTTTAGAGCTGAATAATATTTTATTGAATAGGCGTATCAAAGCTTTTTTTTTTTTTTTTTTTAAATCTATTCAACTATTTGAAGGGCCTCTTGGTTATTGTCAAGCTTGGGCAACTATGAATTAAACTCTATTCATATAAATAATTATGAATAAAGCCATAAACATCTGTGTGCAGGTTATTTTGTGTAGACCCAACTTTTGTTCCTGTGGGTAAAGACAAAGGAGCACAATTATTGGATGTTATGATAAGAGGATATTTAGTTTTGTAAGAAACAGTCAAACTGTCTTACCAAGTGGCCAAACAACTTTGCACCCCCCAGCAATGGGTGAGAACTGTTGTTCTGCACCCCTGCCAGCCTTGCGTAAAGTCATGCTATAAATGTTGGCCTTCTTAATAGGCATGCAGCCATATCTCATGGTTGTTTTAATTTGTATTTCCCTAATGACATATGATGTGCAACATTCTTTTAAATGTTTATTTACCATTATATATCTTCTTCAGTGATCTATATATTCAGGTCTTTGGCCGTTTTTAAAATCAGATAGACTACTTTCTAATGTTGAGTTTTAAGAATTTTTTTTTTTATATTTTGGATAACAGTCCTTTATCAGACATGTTTTTTTGAAAATATTTTCTCCCAGTCATTGGCTTGTTATCTTATTCTCTGGACAGGGTCTTTCATAGAGCAGAAGTTTTTAATTTTAATGAATTGTGGCTTGTCAATTGTTTCTCTCATGGAACATGCTTTTGATGTTTTATCTAAAAGTCCATTGCCAGACTCAAGGTCATCTAGAATTTCTCCTATACTATCTTCTAGGAGTTTTATAGTTTTGATTCTTTTTTCTTAATGTTTATTACTTTTGAGAAAAAGAGACAGATAGACAGAGAGTGAGCAGGGGGAGCAGCAGAGAGAAGGAGACACAGAATCTGAAGCAAGTTCTGGGCTCTGGGCTGTCAGCACAGAGCCTGATTCAGGACTTGAACCCATGAACCATGAGATCATGAACTGACTGAGCAGAAGTCCGACACTTAACCGACTGAGCGACTCAGGTGCTCCTATAGTTTTGATTCTTAACATTTAGATCAGTGATCCATATTGAGCTAATTTCTGTGAAGGATATAAGGTCTCTGTCTAGATTCATTTTATTTTTTCTTTTAGCAAGTGGATGTGCCATTGTTCCAGCACCATATTTTGAAAAGATTATCTTTCCTCCACTATATTTCCATTGCTCTTTGTCAAAGATCAGTTGACTATATTTCTGCAGTCTACTCCTGCACTCTGTGTTCCATCCCAGTTAACCGTTTGTCTATTTTGTCACTAATACCTACTGCCTTGATTACTCTAGCTTTAAGGTAAGTCCTAGAGGTCTGATAATGTCAGTGCTCTGTCTTTGTTCATGTACTTTAATATCGCAGTTGGCTATTTTGGGTCTTCTGCCTCTCCATATAAACTTTAGAATCACTTTGTCAGGGAGTAACTTGCTGGGATGTTGGTTGGGATTGCATTGACTCTATAGATTAAGTAATATCTACCTTTTAAAGTAAATAGGGCCAGACTTTTTCTTTGTACTTATGTAAGACTTCTATTTTTTAAGTTTCAAAAATAAGGAATTTTCCTTGAAACTATGTTTCATATATACATAAAAAGGAATATTAAGTTAACTATAATTTTATAACCACGCTATGAAACAAATCAGGAAATCAGTCGACTGTTTTTAGAATAATCAGCACAGCATGTAATCATAGTTAAGTGACTTTCAAAAATGAAGAAAGAAATATTCTATTTGTACATCATACCTTTTCTATTGATAATATATTAGGGAGCACAATTTTATCATAAGGACTAATAGATAAAATAGATTTAGTAACTATGCTCAATAAAATTATAAAGTACCTCAAAGCACATTTAGTCTTTGAAAAAGATTAAAGGAATTTTTGCATTCCTCAACGCAACTGATAGTAATGTGTTAATTCATACATAAACATACTTATTCATGTTAGATTTTTCATCATTAGGTATTCTCAAAAGATGTTGGTTTTATAAGTTAAAAAAAGAGACAAAATATGTACTTTTACCTGTCCTGAGTGGGAGACAGCACTGTAAGTCCAAATCATCCTACCCAATTTTTGTATGAATTTTAAATATGGTACATGCAAACACCAGAAAACAATGTCTAGCCTCAACCACAGCATTCAATTACTTTAATATCATTTTTCCTTATTTCTTTATTTCTTAAACAAAAAGCCACCAAACATTACTGTATTTCTCCCCCCCATCACATCCTCATCCCACAGTGTTATGAACCTGAGTAATTACTGAAAAGACACGTTGGGAATGTTTGACTTTGCTCTGCTAAATCTTGTTCTTAAATTCAGCATTAGGTCCATAATCAAAAAGATTTTAGGGGCGCCCAGGTGGCTTAGTCGGTTAAGCATCCGACTTTCACTTAGGTCATGATCTGGCGGTTTGTGGGTTCGAGCCCCGCGTCGGGCTCTGTGCTGACTGCCAGCTCAGAGCCTGGAGCCTGTTTCAGAGTCTGTGACTCCCTCTCTCTCTGACCCTCCCCTGCTCACGCTGTCTCTCTCTGTCTCTCTCTGCTAGAAATAAATAAAACATTTAAAAAAAAAAGATTTTAAAAATATTGGGCAGACCACAATATCAATTTGCTGTCTTTGCACCTATCAATACCTAGTGGGAAAAAATGGAAAATAAATATAGCATTCATCCTCACTTTCCCTAACATTATTGAAATTATAACAATTTAAAAGAGAATGGAAATGAAGCAAAAAGATGTGCCTTCAGCCACAATATATGTGTTTACTCGTGACTATAGACAGATGATCAACATTCCTGAAAGAAAGCCTTAGAAATGGCAGTAATAGCTTTTATATTATTAATTTTATTATCAGAAACCATAGAACCATCAATACCTGACTCTATAATTTCTGGATGTCATTAGAAGTTCCCACTGGTCGGGATGCCTAGGTGGTTCAGTCCCATCCTGCCTGCATAGAATTCACAGTCTCATGTGGGAGGGAAACATTACATAAGCATTTAACCAAAGAAAACAATCCAATTACATTAAATGCCACTTACCAGGGTCTGAGATAAGGGATAAAATGACATGTCTGAAGGAATAAGAAAGGCATTTCTGACAAACTGGCACTGAGAGTGACTTTCAAAGATTAAATAAAATGTGCTGTAAGGAAGAGGGAAGATAATGAGTCATGAAAAAAATAACAAAATTTACATAAAAGCACACACTGCCTTTATGTATTTTTTAAAAAATGTTTTCTGAATAATAGCATTTTCTGTTTATTTTCCAATTAGATCATGTAAGAATTTATAGATTTATATTATTATTTTCCACAAATCCTGTTTGAATCCATTCCTTATGTTCCAAATCTCCCTAAACATATAGTATAGCAAATATTCCTGTAGTGCATGAAGGAAGCCTCCCCAAAGATGCAGATTCCTGTTTGAGAAGCCTCCAAACTGTCCAAATTAATATAATATGAACTCTCAAAGAATAAATCAAGGAAGTCAACTGAAAAAGCAAAAGCCTGCTATCACCTGTGGAGGAAAAATACATTGTATGAATAACTCCTTCACTAAGTTAACTATTTAACATATTCTGATATAACATATAGTAATAATAGCAAAAAGAAAAAAAAAGAGGTTATTGGAGTATAACAATTCAGTTTAAGCACTTAATCTGTACACAAAGTGTGTACAGAAGATTTCATTACTCATTAAGATTACATCACTGAATAATCAGTATGGCTCATAGGTTAAGAGTGTGGATTTTTCTAATCAGACATATTTCTGGTCTTTGCTGCATGCCATTTGAACAATGTGACCCTGAGCAAGTTACTTTAATCAAAATGATCTTTGTCAGTAAGTAGAGAAAAATATTAGAACTTACAACTGAAATAAACCTTGTAAAAATGAAATGTAAATCAATGAGCATAGTGCCCAGCACAAAAGTGTTCAGTATATGCAAGATGGAAAATGCATTTTGTATAAATAAACATCACCTAAAATGCTGTATACAGTTTCACAGGTGCATTAACGTAGTTTAATTTACCATTCCTTCATTGCTAAACACTATGGATGTTTGCTTTCATGGTAGATGTGAAAAATATATAATAAATGTCATATATGGATCTTTAGGCATTAATGCTTTTATGGTTATATTTGTGGTTATTTACTACTATAGTTTATAAAGTATAGTATATGGTATTCTTATTCTCTTTATACATAATAAAAGTTTATTAACAAGCCACATGATTGCAGCTCACCCTGGCATTAACAATCGTGAGCGATATTCATCTTACCATTTCTGTCAAAACCTTGAATATTCATGTTCTTTCTGTGTCCAATTTAGCTTCTCTAGTTTGATAGATAAAAATGATACCACATCATTTTAAGTTAAATATTTCAAACAGTAATAAAGTTGAACAGTTTCCCAAAAGTCATATTTGAAATTTGAGGAGACATTTTAAAAATAGCATGTTGTTATTATGCTTTATGTAGATGAAGTTTGGTAGATGTAGTTCATGTGTTATACCACTCAATTGCCACCTTTAAAAATTAATTACTTTTTGTTTATACTTCTTCTTCTTAGATTACAATAAATCGTGCCATTCATACAAGTTCTTACGGAGGCTTAATTGCTTCTTTGAAAGGTTTGGCAGATCCATCAAGCCAGTTCATTAATGCACAGATGATTCCTTCACATTAAGAAAGACACATTGGAACATCACAAATGTCAAGCCAGTTATTATGCACAAAAAGCAGAAAATGGCAACCATAGAAAGGTGAGCCCTAATTCAGTCGGGACCAAAAATAAAACTGCAGTAATCCCTCAGTGTAATAATGGAGAAATATTAGATTATTTTAAGGTCATGCAAGGAGAATCTTTCATTTGTCAACTATGTTCCTTTGTAGAGAGAGTTTTTCCGATGCCTCATGGTTCTCTTCACAAATCAGTCTGAAAGAAACAGCAGATTTTACCACTGCAGTTCATCCTTTGCCCTAATACATATTGGATAAGTATTTTTTTTTTCCAAGCACATGTAGTCATGTGTCCTTCCTTTTGCTTATTTAGAGTTCAAAAGTAAGGATGAAATTTAAAATATTATTATGTATTTTAAAAATAGAAAAAATGTAGCAATAGTAATGATAAAAGAATAAAGATAGAGGTTTAGAAATTCAGACTTACTACTGACTCTGAATTCTATCTAAGTGGGTTGAACATTTTCATAATACTTCACTTGACATTAAGGGGCACCTGGGTGGCTCAATTGGTTAGGCATCTGACTTCAGCCCAGGTCATGATCTCACCTTTCATGAGTTCAAGCCCCGCATTGGGCTCTGTGCTGACAGCTCAGAGCCTGGAGCTCGCTTTGGATTCTGTGTCTCCCTGTCTGTCTCTGTTCCTCCCCCATTTATGCTCTCTCTCTCTCTCTCTCTCTCAAAACTAAATGAACATTAAAATTTTTTTAAAAAAAATCTCTGATTACTTCTCACGTGTTTAAACACGGACTTATGCATTGATGTGTACATTTATGTTTCATCTGCCTTTAACTGAATAAGTAATGAATTAGAATTACATGCCAATGGTTAATCAAGACACACCTTCTCTTAACAACTTTGAAAAAGATAAATTTCATAATACCATTAAAATTTATTAATTTAATTATCCCTATAAACATTTGAGTGAGTATGGTAGAAAGAAAACCTATCAAAATATCTATAACCTGTGTGCCAGACATACACAGGGAACAAAATAGGCAAAAATCATTATTTCATCAGGGTTAAATTTTAGTGAGAATAGAAAGTAAACAACATAAATATGTAAATGGTAAACCGGAGATGCATTCTCCAGAGAAAAGAAATAAAAAAAAGCAAATAGAAATTGAGAACTTGAGGTTAGTGCAATTTTACATGGAGTAGCATAGAAAGTCCTCCCCAGGAGTGTGATTCTTGAACAAAGCCATGGAATTTCTGGTGAAAAATTATTCCAGACAGATGAGCACACTCAAAGAAACTGTGGCCTTAGAATTCCCACATTTTTTCCTATGAAAAGAGGTAGACCAATTTTACTGGAACTCAATGGATAATTGCCAGAAAAATCGGATATGAGGTGAGAAAGTCAATGAGTAAGAATAACATCAGTTTAATTAAACCCATAGTTTGGTGTGGCCAGCAAATATTTTCATGGATTTCGATTTTTTACACTTTGTTATTCCAATGATCTTTAAATAGTTGAAGTAGTAAAATTAAGTTACTTTCATTTATAAGCATTAAAAATGCTTTTCTAGTGGAAGAATCAATTGTTTTTATTTACATTAGATCTTTTCTGAATATGATGAAAAATATTTACACTATCATTTTTCGCCTTTGTTAACTTATTTCTTAAAGAATAAAGTCACATTCATTCTATATAAATTATTTGGATCAGTTAAGATCCAAAAGATCCGTGTCATAAGATACTGAAGTATTATTTATTTTTTTCCAATAATTATTTGTAACTGACTTACATAACCAAAGAATAAAGCAGTTCAAGTATGCAAAACCAGAATCTGAGTAATGCTTAAACTTTTCCTGTGACTTTATCACTCATTATATCATTCATATACTTTTGACTTTGTCCTAAATATACTGCTATGCAGTGGTTTAAGATGACATAATTTTTAGAATATGTGTCTTAAATTGTGGTAAAAATGTCTTTTGTGCATCCACTCCTTATCTCATTGATCTCTACTGTGTTTAAAAGTAATCATACATTCAAAAGCAAACACACCTATGGGCACTAAGTTCATTTATTTTACCTTGTTATTATAATGGCCATTTGGATGACTTAGAATGTGTTACAATGATTTTGTTAGATTAGGACTGAAATCAAACAAAAACCTGCTTTTTAAAAGTCTCAGTGAACTAAAACATGCCAAGAAATATGTCACTTGCAGAGTCCTTTAACGTCCCCAGAAGTTTGTGGATTCTTATTCGAAAAAACATTTGGTCTGTTTCTTAGCTATAGAGTTGGATGTTTTTCCTTTAGACTTGAAATAAAAGGTACTCGGCTGGAAAGTCTTACACCATCAAGCACTCTCCAGTCAAGTCGTCAAATTGTCTTCAATATATTTTCATTGATAAGAAAATAGCAAAAATGAAATAAAGCCTATTTTTTGAACCAACCTTCCATGGATTGAGGTAAAAAGAGATATCAAATGAAGATTAAACCAATGGTACCTAAAATAAAGCATTGGCCTTTGAACTCTAGTCCAGCACCTGTTTTTCAAGAAGTAATCTGTTACATTTGCAAGACTAAAATCCTGACTAATTTAAAACCCACATAGACTCTGCTAGCTCTTACCATTGGATGGCTAATGCAGCAGCAGCAGTGCACTGGAATCTGACACATCATTAGGCAGCAGTTAGATAAAGTTCTCACCACACAGGTAGACTAGAAAGTCACAAAAGTTTCTCTGAACTTCTAAGAAAGATGAAATCTAGACACCCAGAATTATGCCCTGTAGTACAGCTCAAAAGTTAATTTATCAGTACCCGAATAAAATATTACTTAATGTAAAATAATTCAAATACAACATCAAACCTAAAAAATTCAGAATATTTAAAAAAACATAATACTGTAAGATTAATGTTAATAAAATTTATCTGAATTATGTAGCTACTTGTAATGTTATTAATATGTTAAAAATTGATCTATATTCTGTCATGGTAACATAGAACCATTGTGGTGGTCAGAATATGCACTACATCTTTGGATTCTGTGATGGGAACCTATAGGACTGGATGACTGATGGTTGGCCTCTGGTGGTTGATTTTGCTCATGTGTACTGCTTAGGTCAATGACATTTGAGAAGGGATGTGGTTCTGGACAGAAGTTCCAATAGCCAGTACATAATGTGCCATCCTCTTTCCCTCTGCCATGATAATCAGCAATGTTCTAGGTAGTAAATGCTTTCTCACCCTGGGCCCCAGAATGCAGAAGGTGGGAAGCAGAGCTCTGAGCCTGCTCAAGATGAACATGGAGTACAGACAAGAAATAAGCCTCCATTGTTTTACGTTTCTGAGATTGTGTATTCATTTATGTCTTAACCAAAGCACATTCCCAAGGCTACTAATTAGATGCAACCAGTATTTGTGAAGCATCTTTTAAAACTATTTTCACTGTAAATATTTTCAAAACTTTGTACTTTGTTACTTTTGAAATATTCAACCATAAAATTAGAACATCAAGTTCAAATCATGTTTATTTTATCAAATAAGTTATGTATTATATAATTGCATATGGAATCTGTAACACTTTTCTATTTTTATTTTATTTTTCATCTAAAAAATGTACTCTTTCTTATTTCACATGGTTGTTAGATTCTGCTTTGGAAAAGCAGATCACATAAGTAATATTATCCTATGATAGTGGTTTTCTGAGTTATAACTGTTTAAGTTAAAAGACAGTTTATATATATGAAATGTAGATCAAAATGAACAAAGGCCTAATCATTGGTCATTAGTTTTAGAAAATGTTTAATTTGGTGTCTGCAATATGGTAAGATTTATTATTATTACCATTTATTATTATTAATATTATTATAAATTTCTCTGGAATAAATGTTGCATCAAGAATTTGTATCAGACCATTTTCTATCTTAACATAATTAAGAAGAATTATGGAATTATGGAATACTGAGATTACATGCTTTATTAAGTCTTTAAAACAAGAGAAAGATTGGAAAAAGTGAGGCCTACAATATAAGCAGTATTGAGAGCACATAAGTGTAAATTAAAATCATATTTAAAAATTACTGTCCAGAAACAATTATAATAAAAGTCTTCATATCTATATCTTTATAAATGATTACAGATTTATTTGCTCACAAAGAGCACCATGATTATAAAACAAGTCAGAAGAACATCATTCTTCGTCTGTGCCTGTAGACACCACATACACATATACACTGTTTAGAAGTAAATAACAGAACACAACAGAATCTGGGGTACAGCTTCATTTACCTGAATTGAAATTAACTGAAAAATATGCTTCACATACTGTCACTGAATATTATTATTGCCTGGGAAGAAGAGATCTCATCATCTCACTCTAACTTAGAAATGTAGAATGTAAGCCAACAGAAAAGGAAGTAGTTAATTAGAAGAGTTACACATTCTCAAATTAGGGATATTTAGCCAACCTTTCCATTTAACTTCATGCAACAAAGGAGGGGTGTATGGGTGTGGCAGAAACATACTGTTCTAGAGAAAAGGTACCAAAGCTTACAGCCTAGGAAGTACTTCGTGGTTAAAATTATAATTCTGCAACATAGAGTTTTTATTTAAAAAAAACTGCAGAGATTTTAAATTCACTGAAAGAATGGTGCACATTACAGATACCTTGAAAACTGGACATGGATTTCTCGGGCCACTTTTCACTTAAAAGATAATTTTCTATTGTAAACAAGGGAATGTAATTTTAATAAATTCACCAATGATTCTGATATATCCAGCAGATCACACTTTCTTTGGATTAGAACCCACATCCGTATATGGAGAAAACTTTCAATATAGATAGAAAAGAAACTTTCCTGGCTTTAGCTGTGCAATAAATTCACTTGAGGCTTTAAATATTAGGGGAAAAAAGTAAAATTAAGAGTTATAGGAAGACAAATGAGATACACAACCTAGAAACTGCCAAGGTTTTGCAAGAAAAAAAAAATGGAACAGAAGTTATCATTGAAAAAAATACTTCCTGGTTAAAAAATTCCTTCCTGGTTTATCAGACTTATTTGTGAAAATGTCACTATATTAAAAATAGAAAGTCTCATTTAAGGCTTACTATACATTGATCAAGATATGTTCAAGTTACTTGAATTTGAGAATTTTATAATTCCACATATATAAAAAAGGCCTTTTAAGAGGCAAGATTCCAAGAGTCTTTTTGGTGTTTTTATATACCAGGAGACTGGATATAACTTGTGACAGAATTATGCAAGTTGCTGAAAAAGTGGTTTTTGAAATTTATCTCATTACTTTGGGAAGTAATAACCGGATTTATCAAAATGCAAGTTGCTAAGCCTATTCTTATCAATGTTTATGGATACAAATTTATAATAAGGTCTGACGTTGCAGCGCAAAGCCCTTGATTTAATACATATAATAGCAAGTAGGCAATTGGCCAACAGAGGTAAGGTGGTCTCATGAGTCATGAGGTCGGCCATCTCGTGTTTCTATTTCAGTTTTGTGTAGGCAAAGAATTGTGACTTCACACAATCCTGATAAAGGGAGTATATAAGAACATAATAGTTTGCCCTATAGCATTGCTGAATAAGCTTGTTGAATAAACAACCCACAAAAAATAACCAACATGATCTGATATAAAGTTTTAATGTAGAGAGACTCGTGAGAAACAATCTTCCGATAAAAACGTAGGGACAATGAACTCTGGCCTTGAGGTGGTATTCACTCACATTTCAATATAATTCATTGTGTTTTAGGATGTTTTATTTTACAGGATAAAAGTAAAAGTCTTGTGAACATGTGCAGTCATTAAGAAGAGTCTGCTTGTTATTTTGGCGGAGGCTGTTTGATCTTTGTCCTCTCATTAACCTCTTTTCATATTTACTTTCTTGTGCAGCAACTGATGGTTTTATAATTTATTTTTCACTCTCTTTTATCTGGCCACTTGAGTAAAAATTGGGTCAGGAAAGACAGTTAAGCTTTTGATGTTGCTATAATAGGATAGAATTTGACAGGTGAAACAACCAAGGGAGGTCTAATTCAAATTCATAGTGTATCTGACTAAAGCAAAATATAGGTCTAGCACAGAATTCAGACTAGTAATGAAATATCTTGGCAATGCATGTGTTAGGCTATGATTGAAAATGCAAATGTCCTGAAGGAATTAGTTCATCAGTACGTACTTGTTGTTTTGCATACTGGTCAATCCACTTGATCCAATTTGTAGAAAAAATTTTTAAGAAGCAACACTACAGGATCAAAAATACACCAGAATTTAAATGTACTTAAAAAGTGCAAGATTTTTAAAATCATCTTCTGGTCAATGATAAGAGTTATGACATATAGGGGCGCCTGGGTGGCTCAGTTGGTTGTGCGTCCGACTTCAGCTCAGGTCATGATCTCACAGATTGTGGGTTCAAGTCCCACATTGGGCTCTGTGCTAACAGCCTGGAGCCTGTTTCAGATTCTGTGTCTCCCTCTCTCTCTGACTCTTCCCTGCTCATGCTTTCTCTCTCTCTCTCTCATCTCTCTATCTCTCTCCCTCTCTCAGAAATAAATAAAACATTAAAAAAAATTTTTTTAAATGTTATGACATGTATATCTGAAGAATTTTCATTTTCCCCTAATTTGTGGCATATTTACCAATGAGATGTATTAGTTTTAGCTGTAAAAAAGATGTGCACATTTCATGGTTTAACATTAGAACAACTGTTTTATTTTTCTCCACAAATCTATTGGTCACTGGTCACTGTTGACAATCAGACTTAGTTTTGAGGGATCCCAGTTGGGTGCATTCATGTGTGTGTGGTAACATGATGGGTTAGTTAGGACTGTCTTGTCTTCAGTGGGTTCATTCACATATCTTAGTGGTTGCTTAGCTGTTAGCTAGTGTGATCAAGTGGCTGGGTGTTGCATTTCTTAGCAGTGATTCTAGCAGGCTAGCTTGGATTACTATTTGTGAAGCAAAAATTTCCAAGAAGTCTAGCAGAAGTGTGCAAGGTTTCTCAAAGCTCAACTTCAGAATTGGCACACTGACGCTAATAATAATAATAATAATAATGCCGCTAATGCTATATGATAAAGGTCAAAGTAAGTCACAAGACCAGAGAATATTCAAAGAATAGGGAAAATAATCTCTTGATGAGAGGAATTGCAAAGATATATCACAAGGAAGCAGAGATATAGGGAGGGCAATCATTGTCTAATTATGTTTTGTGCATTTGTATTAAGTGTGAGCAAGTGTGATATCATTTTGTGTAAAAGGTGATAAGTGTATAAGATGGGGTGTCAACAAAGCCTTCTCTTCTTTTGTTAGTATACAACTTTGAGCTTTGACTGTTAATGTCCCAGTATGTATAGGCAGAATTTAAAGTACATGATGTCTGAAATTGACAAACAAAAAATACTAACAGAGATCAGTCAAGATAAATATCTAGTGTCATAGAATTCATTGGTCTGGGGATTTTGATCTCTTTAAATCTCTCTGCAAATACATACATATATATATATATACACACACACACACACATATATACACATATATATGGCTATTTTGAGAGAACAGAAGATAAGCTAAGGGGTATGACATTTTGAGAGTTATTGTAAAGTCTCACTCAGAGTGAGGTTTCAGCAGTAGGTAGAAAGAGTAGGTAGAAAGACTGCCATTTCTCCAACCCTTCTTGTATCCACATGTTTTACAATGTGACCCTGCAAGTTTCTGCTTTAAAGCCTTGGAGTCTGTTTTTCTACCTATTGAATCTGGACAGGCCTTGTGACATTTTCAGTCCAGTGGGATGACAGGCGTTACACAATGTTAATACTGAGTCTAGCATTCGGGAGGTGATGCACACTTGCCCTCTCTCAGGACCTGTGCCTCCTCTGAAGGAACTGTGCTCTGGCCTGCTGGAAGATAAGAGGTCACTGGCATCTGAGCCAGGTCTGCCTAGCTCTCCCTGGTGAGGTCCAAAACTAATGAAAGGGCCACACTGATATTAGCACAGGTGAACACTGATGCATAAAGAATCCCTGCAAGTCATAGAATTGTGAGTTAAGTAAGGGATGTTTTAAGGAACTAGCTTTGGGGTAGATTTTATGAGCAGCAATAGCTAACTGATACAGTTAGGGACATTGATTCACTCAAAATTATCTCCAAAAGTTATACCAATAGGGATGCCTCGGTGTCTCAGTTGGTTTAGTGTCCAACTTTGGCTCAGTCATGATCTCACAGCCTGGAGTCTGTTTCAGATTCTGTATCTCCCTCTCTTTCTGACCCTCCCCTGCTCATGCTGTCTCTCTCTCTCTCTCAGAAATAAATAAAATATTTTTAAAAATGAAAAAAGAGTTATACTAATCAGTTCATCTCTTTATATCCTCTAGGGTCTACAAGATGGAGTGTTAAAACATTATGGTAATATGAATAAAAATATAGCCTCTTAATTATACGTCTCTATTTGGAAAAAGTTTTAAGAAACAGAGCCTAAAGGAATATTTTTAAAGAAGTGATTGCTAATGAACTAACACATATTAATTAAATAAAAATGGCCAATATATGCATGACTTTGTGAGGAATATAATGAAAATATACTTGATGATTCTATTTTCTAGAACATACATAAAAGATATGTAAAATATGATTGTCAAATTAATTTTATGCAAGGCAGTATGTCTTCTGAATTCTTACTAATATTAATTAAGACCTGTATCATTAATTATATTTTAATTACAATAAACTTGTGATCCTAACATCACTGTTAAGGGCTTGGGAATAGTTCTTTGTAAAATATATTTTTTGTTATAGAACATAATTCTTATTGTTATTAAAATAAGCAACTTATATTGTAGTTTTTACAAAATGATGAGAATTCCCTTGTGACACATATTTAACATAATATTTGGGTTGTTTTTAAACAGTGAAAACATACTATAGATACTAACAAACAGTTTAAGAAAAGAAGATATCAAATTTGAATAATTTTAAAAAAATATATATATTATTAATACATAGCTAGTCTTAAGGATTTGTATTTCAAGGAAGAGGCTATTTCTAACCATTTACAGCGTATACTAAGGTTCTCACACTCAATTGTAGCTGCCTAGCAGCTAGGAAAAGGCCATGTTAGGGAAGAATAACCATCTATGGGTAAATCCTACTTTTAAGGATTGACTTGAACATATTAGGCACATTTGAATTTGTCTGTACCTTTGAATCTTAATCAATCATTTGATATTGTTACTTCTCTCCAGGATTCCTTCCAACTCATAAATATTTCATATGCATCTTTTTCCAGTTTTGGCAGAGAGAATTTAAGTAATCAAAGATGCGTCACATAGTATAAGCACTTTTGTAAATTCACAAGCTCTTCTCATTTTATGGCCAAAACAACACCAAATAATGTGGGTCTGGCTAAGAGCCAGTGTATACAATTCACAGCTCTGTCACTGGCATTCCTCCCTTGGCCTCTCTGAATGACAGTCCCCTCGTTCCTTGTACCATGGGAAATTTAATAAAAGGAGTCACATCTAATTTTCCTTCTTGGAAAATTTGTCAGTAACATTGAACAAGACGGTCTCCATAAAAAGATAGGAAGAAAACAGTGAATGAAATCATGTTCAAGTGACTTACATAGTGGGGAAGACAAGAAAGTTCGTGGGATTACTATTCATATATCAAACTTATTTTGTTATTGCACATACAGAGCAATACATTGAACTGTTTTAAATAATAGTCACACACTGATAATTGATTCACATCCTAATATCAATTTCATTAAATATGTTTTATGTCTTCTATTATTCAGTATTTTTCTTGGATACAAGCATGCCCCTGTCCTTTTTACTGGAAAAGGAAATTATACAATTATAAAATAAGGGTAAAACAACTGAAAACAGTAAAACTGTTGGTAATTTTAAAGTGGTTTCAGACATGTAGGACAAAAGTAACTATGAGATGGAACTCAGATATAACTGAGTTTACAGACCTAAGCACCATTAGAAGTCATTGCTGCCTTATTTCTGGCTTCTGTCTACATCCTGGTTCATTATTTTCAGAAGAATTTCCTAGTGCAGAGACAATATTTACATATCATAAACCTCACATATTTAAAACTTCCAACCAGAAAGGGATGTCTGGTCGTGTATACTATGTCCTTCCTGTGTACATACCTATTTCTATGTAATCACTATGCCTTTGCTCTAGCAGCCATAAAGTGTTGTAAAAACATGATTGAACTGGAAGGCGTGGCCAGTTTCCCCAAAAAAGGATTAGTCAAAATTATAAAATTATTCTATGAATATTAATATAAGGATGGGAAGAATAGTGAATTATAAATAAATATTCAAAAATTAATTCAGAAACAGCTCACAATTGTTCTATAAATCTGATTTTTATTTGAACCATACAGTAGTGAGTGAAATTGTTAAATATCCTTAAGTTAAGTAGGCTATAGTGAAAACTCAGTGAATGGAGAATCATGGAATCTGATTTGTTGTTTTAATTCTTTACTAATATGTTTGGCTAACCAGATAAAGTCTTTGCATTTCTTGAAGCTAAGCACCTTCACTTTTAACGTGGAGAGTTTGATTCGATCAAATATTCTGAACAAAACAGGAGGATATTCCCACATTCTTCACATTTTCCCACATCTTGAGTTGCCTTCAGAGAGTATCATCTGGTCTTCAGGACCAAGTTGAAAAGCATTAGGTGATATAATCTATACATCTAAAAAGATTCCCAGATCCTCTACTACTGCATCAAACTATTGTAATGATAGAAGTGGAGAACTACTGAAGACCAAATAAAATGGCAAATATAAAATAAAACAACTGAATGCATATTTATTATACAATACTTTTGGATTTATGACACCAACAATGTTAGCTATTCATTAAAGAAAAACACAAATTTGTAAGAAAATGCCTCATATATTTTTCTTTTTACTTAGTGTCTACTAAGAAGCCATATACTTTTTTTTCTGAAACACATAGCAGCTTTGTTGAGATAGTCATATATCATACAATTTATCCACTTTAAGTGTACAATTCAATGGATTTTAGTATATTCAGACTTGGGTAACCATTACTAGTATCAATTTTAGATAATCTATCATCTTAAAATCACTTAGCAATCATTTATCATTAACCTCTCCCCAGCCTCCCAGCCCTAGGAAGCCACTAATCTACCTGCTGTCTCTATAAATTTGCCTATTCTGAGCATTAAGAAATTAAATCATGTAACGTGTGGCTGACTTCTTTCATTTTTTAGTTCAATTTTTAGTGATGGGCTTTGTTTACTTAGCATAATGTTTTTGGTTCATCCATGTTTTATCACAGATTAATGTTTTGTTTCTTTATATTTTCAAATAATACTCCACTTTATAGAATAGATATACAATTTGTTTGTTAATCAATAGATGGATATTTTGGTTGTTTCTGCTTTTTGACTACTATGAATATAGTGTTACGCACTTCTGTGTTTTTAGTTCTTTTGTGTATGTTCCATAGAGTGGGATTACTGGGCCATACCATGACTCTATTTTTGATATTTTTGAGGCACACACCACTATTTTTGAGGAGGCTGGGCCATTTTATATTCTATTCAGCAATATATAAATGTTCAAATTTTTCCACATCCTCATCAATAATTGTTATAATCTTTCTAGTTGATTATAGTTATCTTACTGCTTATGGAACGACTAGTGCTTTTTTAAAAAATATGTTTATTTATTTTTGAGAGAGAGAGAGAACAGGGGAGGGGCAGAGAGAGGGAGACACAGAATCTGAAACAGGCACCAGGTGCTGAGCTGTCAGCACAGAGCCCATTGCAGGGCTTGAACTCACAAACCGTGAGATCATTACCTGAGTGGAAGTGGGATGCTTAACCAACTCATACACCAGGCACCCCAACTTGTGCTTTTGATTCACAAAAGCTGTTGAAAAATGATATTGAACACTTTTTCATGTGTTTATTGGCTTTTTATGTAATTTTTTTGGTAACATGTATATTCAGATTGCCCACTTTTGAACTACATGACCAGTTTTTAAAAATTAGTGAGTTGTAATCATTCTTAATATATTCTAGATAAAAACTTCTTACCAGTATATGCTTTGAAAATATCTTCTCTCCTGTTGTGTGCTATTATTTCACTTTCTTAAAGGTATCTCTTCAGTCACAAAATTTCTAATTTTGATGAAGTCCTATTCATCTATTTTTTCTTTTGTTGTTTATATTTTTGGTGTCATATCTAAGAAGATTTGCCTAGATCATGTCATGAGAATTATTCCTATATTTTTGTCTAAGGGTTTGATAATTTTAGTTCTGACTTAATATTAAGTCTTCTGATCTATTGTCATAGGATGCATCTATTTATGCAGGCCTTTAATTTCCTTTATAACTGATTTTGCTATTCTTATAGCATACATTTGCACTTTTAAAAAATGTATTCCTGACTATACTATTGTAATACTATTAGAACATGAATTCTCTATATAATTTTATTTTAAGATAATTTATTGATAGTTTAAATAAATACTGTTAATTTTTATACATTGGTCTTGTATTCTCTAAGCTTCCTTTATTTATTAGTTCTATTATTTTTGTATCCTTTGGATTTATATATGTGTGTGTATATATACATGTGTGTGTATATATGTGTATATATATATATATATATACATACATACATAAAGTCTACATTCTCTTAACATACAGATGATTTTGCTTCTTCTTTAATCTGAAAGAATTGTATTTAATTTTCTTGCATAAGGGCACTAATTAGAACATCTTGTAAAGCTATGAATAAAAGTAGTAAATAGATATTCCTTTTCTATTTGACCTTAGAAAGAAAGCATTCAGTCTTTTATCATTAAGTATGATGTTACTTATGGGTATTTTGTAAATACTCTTTACCAATCTGAGGCTCATCCTAGACTATGTTTTTCCTATAGTATGTATTTCAACTTTTATCACAAATTGTTAATATTTTCCCAATTTTTATATGGCACTTAATTTTACTTGTAGGTTTTATTAAAATACAGAAATTAAAGGCATTTTATTTTCTGTTTAAAATTAAAATATATAGTTACTGTTTATATTTTTCTATTTGTATAGATTATCTTGACATTTGGATTTAATTTTATTGTATTTATTTATCAGTTATATGATTTTATTTTATTTATTTATTCATTTATTTTTTTTATTTCTAGGAGAGAGAGAGACAGCATGAGCAGGGGAGGGTCAGAGAGAGAGGGAGTCACAGACTCTGAAATAGGCTCCAGGCTCTGAGCTGGCAGTCAGCACAAAGCCCGACGCGGGGCTCGAACCCACGAACCGCGAGATCACGACCTAAGCGAAAGCCGGACGCTTAACCGACTAAGCCACCCAGGCGCCCCTCAGTTATATGATTTTAAACTAGATTTTTATATTAGCTGAGTTTCAGATTCAAATAACTGACTCTCTTATATGATAGAATCCTCTTCATTGATAGATTAATAATAATCATTATTATAGTTTTCAGTAAGGGAAAATGAATGGCCATTATCTCTTACTGTTAGGTTTGTATTTTGTTCTAGTCATATTCCTGTTTTTGCAGTTTCATATTTAGTGCATTACTACCTGAATAATTATGTGTATACATAAATATTATATGAGTTTTTTTCCATAAGAAATCCATTTAAAAGGTAAGTTTCTGTTAGAAATAAATGATGACTAATGTAATTCATTCATCACACTGAGAAATGGGGCATTATTTAACTTTATCTTTTTGTAATATAGATTTATTCTTACTCAGAAATACTTTCATATAACTAACTGAAAAATACAAATATTCAAGAGGGACAAAAATTACACTAGTCTTAGGAGCTGTGTCAAACATGTGACTTTTTAGGAGTGAAGTTTAAATAGTGTAATATGGTCCTTAGAAGTAATTTACTAATAATTATTACAACTGGGACAAAAATATGCCATATATTACTCTTTAGATTTTTGTTTTACAGATTTAACTTTATCTTTATGAGACATAGTCTGAGAGAACAAATCCAAATAAATAGCTCTCCTAATATTTATAATTAAATATTATAGCAGGAATAAAAGTAGAATTATGTCTATAATCTTAGAGGTTTATAGCAGCAATCTCTACTTCAAAGTGTTCAAACTATCTAATGTTTAAATAATTGTATCAAGGAGTGTAATTTAGTTTACATTTTTTAGCCCTTTTGCCTATGCTCAAAAATTTAAATATGTATAATATTTTACTATTGCCATATAATTTTTAAACATTTTAAATCATTTTTGATATTTTACCTTGTTTTTTAGTTCATTAAAAGAAATAATGTTTTAAAAAGGTCATGCTCTTGCTAACTTTTCTTCTAATTTTCATGATCATATTTTGTTTTCATGGCCAATGTTATCTTAGTAAACTTCTAGTGCACAGGGAGTAGAGTGAATCTGATTTTTATGTGAATAGACAATATTTTGTCATATTAATAACAAAAACCTAAGAATTGACAGTATTTTTATTTTGTAAAATCTAATGAGTATATTACATTGCATTCCTTATATTTATCTTCCTTTGTGCTTAATGGATATTTTTAAGGCTAATTACCACTTTTCTATATTTAGTGAGAAGAAGCACGTATGAAGAGAAAAGCACAATGTGATATTTATGAGATGTCAGTACACTGCAAATAGAGAAATTCTCTAATTATGTCAGAAATATTCATGAAAATTTCAAAGCCTTTCTAAGAATTTGGATTAATTGAGCAAAAGCTGATTACTCTCATCATAAATTAATATTTGAGAGAGTTGAATTTACCTCAGTAGCAATGCAACATCAACTTCAGCATAATGACCTACAAGGTACTTTTACCATTAGTTATTATTTTAATCTAGTGTTACTTCTCAAAAAATTGCTAATAAGAAGGCTAGAGGAGAGATCTCTGGATATACATTGCTTTTATTAAAATATTTTAATGTATGGTTGACTATATTATGAAAAGTATGAACATTGAATTTGTATCTGCCAAATATTGCCTTGATGCAAGCAAAGCTACAGGGAATGGAGTGGATTATAAAATAAAGTACTCAGTATAGGGTCACAGTTTGTGTGCACAGTCCATCATTAGAAGGTAGCATTTTCTGCAGAAAAGCAAAGTTACACTACACATGGTAAATCCCACGTTTTTGAAGTGCTTCCAAATTTTGGCAGGCTGACTTCATTAATACAATCGTGATTAGGCTATTTTTGTGAAAGTTTACAGCTTCTTTGTTCGTTTGTTGACTTATATATTTATGAGTTCTAAGGTATACAATTTTTCTGCTAAGTTTATAATTTTTTTCAAAGTAAATAGTTACATAAAGTGGCTATTGTCCTATAATATACAATTAATGTCCCTTTTTCCCTGCCTTCTGCTAACTGAATTTGTTGGCATGCATTTGTACTTCAGAAGATAAACAAATTGAAAACAAGCACCTTCCCTTGTCTTTCAGAATGCCTAGGTGAGGCTACTTACAACCTAGGCCAGCAGAGAACCGTACTCTAGAGGGATCCCTGAAGAAATGTGAGAAGTAATTTTCCAAGGCTGAACAGTTTCATTACCATAAAGAATTTCTGATAGGAGCCTGATGTAGAAGACAAAGTATGATGTAAAGATAAAATAGTGGATTGTTAAAAAAAAAAAAATGGTGGCCAGGTTTGAAAATTCCCTGAGCTGACAAAACCAATTTAGTTACGCAAACAAAGCTTAGTTTAGGTTATCTTTAAAGACTAACTTGACCTGGGTCATTTCTCTTTCACACTTCTGGAAATTGTAAGCAAAACACACTGTTTCCCAAGGATGATATGAGGTAACCACTGACCAATTCTTTATTATTTTTAAGAAAATTATAACCCGACACTGTGAAGAGTAAGTAATCACTGCTGTCGCACCACCTAAGCTGCTTAATATTAATACACTCCTGAGCCTCATTCCATGTTTAGGTTTGAGTGCTCCCAGTTAGCAAACTGTCTTTTTTGAAGTGTGCATGATAAACTTTTACTGATTACTACTTTAATGATTCATTGGTTTTACTTCTGTTATCTCTGAAGTTTTAACTGAGTTTAGAGGCTAATGAGATGAGATGACAACTTTGGAAGACAGTGGAAACAAAGTCATTGTGTGAATGTAAAAAGGGATCAGGAAGAATTGTAAAGGCAAGTTAAGGCAGAGACAAAAAGGGAGGAGTTGGGGTCAATCCAGGAAAACTCTCTGGACTTTCATGTGGTGTCTTTGCCCTACTGATGGATAAGGTCTGAACCGGGCAGTTCTTTTTTTGAAAGAGAAGGTTCATCATGACGTCCTGGAACGACCCCATCCATAATGACTTTGTATTCTGATTCAGCTACCAGATCACAGAGGCTGCAATCCATGGCAGTCCATTAGCTGTTTCCTAATCGTTTGCTCCTTTCCCTTCACATTCTACTCTACTCCTTCCTCTCACTTTTCCTGAGATTCTTAGCTTTAGGCTCAAAGACATTGTCCCAGAGATATCATCTGTCAACAAGAGTGTTCTTTTTCTTTCCACTTAATGAACCAATGAATCACAGCATGGCAGATTTCAGCTCCAGTTTGGATTGCTTATACTGTGTCAAGATCTACCTCTTTACCAAAGTCCTCCTGTTGTATGATTTCTCTCGGTCATTAAACTCAGAAGCCAATATTCATCTCAACTGTATTGTCTGGTCCCTTGGTAATTCAGGTTCTTCTGTAGTTTGGCTATTGTGCATCATGCTAAATAGTATATTACTGATCCATGAGGCATGCATACAGTATGCAGTCTTATTTGTTATGATGAAGAGACGAATTTAAATAAGGATAGATTGCACTGAATTACAACATTAACCGCAGCTCGGGGAGCAAAAAACGTGGTGATCAGAGATACGCTGATGGGTTACCAGCGTATGAATTATGACAATGCAAAATGCATGCTTACAACTAGAAAATAGCAGCAGAACAAGCATAATCATAACGAATCACAAAAGAGACTGTGGTTTAAGTTTAAAATAAACTTTAAATTTAAAACACTGCAAGTTTAAGTTAAACAGCTGTAGTTATCTGATGTACTTAGCAAACGTATATCAGTAGGAACATCTGTTAGTTTCCATTTAGTTCTATTGTATGGTTTATCTTAGCATAGAAACGAGAGTGGCCTTGGGGCTGAGGTGGACCTGGATTTGGATCTAGATTTTGCTGCTTACCAGCTCCATCACTTGCATGATGAATTAACCTCCCTAAATTAACTTTGTCACAGAGAAAATGAGATTGTCATGCCTACATGTATGAGTCACAGGTCCCATTTGTGAGCAACAGAAACTAAGTTTTGGAGCTTTTTGTGGAAAGTTAATTTGTCCGAAGGATTTGCAGTTGTCTGGGTGAGCTGAGCATTGCTGAGCCAAGGACACCTCTCCAAAGCACATGGCAGAATAAATCCGATTAGAATTTTAAGCCTGCTGTTATCATATGGCTGGTGGCTGGAC
Source organism: Hyaena hyaena (assembly GCF_003009895.1). Classification (NCBI taxonomy): domain Eukaryota; kingdom Metazoa; phylum Chordata; class Mammalia; order Carnivora; family Hyaenidae; genus Hyaena; species Hyaena hyaena. The sequence continues at coordinate 166,252 of NW_024081459.1, read as the reverse complement.
CACACACAGCGGGAGCCACTGGCCCTGGAACCTGCCCTTGGTCCCTGACACTGTTTCCACCGCTGCCTAAGGTCACAGGTTTCTCATTCTTTCCTACTAAAAATAAAACATTGTTTGAAACAATGGCAATTCAAAGGAAGGTAACATGCGGCAAAAGCAAAGATATCGACTCTTTCTTGTACCTTATTGAATTATCTGTACCAATGTTTCTATATTTACCTTAATTACCTGTCCCAATATCTCTCTAGTGGTTTCAATACCTCTGTAAATATCTTAAGTGCTTCAGAAACACGGTAACAATAACAATATTTGGTGGGACTTCAGAAGCTGGAAGTCTTTTTTATTGGACTTGAGATTCTCTTCAATCATAGCATTTTCTATTTCTCTGTTATATCCTGTGATTTGAAAAAATATTTATGTCCTTACCTATAAATTTTGGATTGAGGTTTTTCTGCTTTATTTGTTTTTATTCACTTAAAAAATATAGCATGAATTTATTATTTATGGGCAAAACAAGTAGGGAAAGATTCAGAACATACTAATGGGATAATGGTTATGAAACATAGCTTTGCAAATCTCTAATATTTTGAAGTTATCCTTTAGTTTGATTTTAAACTTATTCCTTCTTACTCTTACTTCTTCTGAACTAATATACAATTTTTGTTGGTGCATCCTTTTATTATAGTAAGAGCTTTAAAACAACATTAGTCCAAGGTTTTATATGTATATGTATATACATTTATATGTATATACACACATACATATACATATACATATATATACACATACATATACATATACATATACATATATATATATACATACAGATACATACACACACATATTCTGAAGGATATTTATATATCTAATGTTTTATTTTCTTTTTTAAAATTTTTAATGTTTTATTTATTTCTGAGAGAGAGAAAGACAGCATGAGCAGGGGAGGGTCAAAGAGAGAGGGAGATAGAGAATCTGAGACAGGCTCCAGGCTCTGAGCTGGCTGTCAGCACAGAGCCCAACGCGGGGCTCGAACCCACGAACCATGAGACCATGACCTGAGCCGAAGTCGGACGCTACCCGACTGAACCACCCAGGCGCCCCTGTTTTATTTTCTAAATGAGCCAGCATGACTAATCAGCATGAGCCTGGGCTTTTGAGGATTAAAACTCTGTGTTGGACTCAGTGCTCAGTAAGTTAGCAGCTGTGTAACATTGTAAGGTCTCGTCATTGCTCACAGGCTCAATATTTTTCTCTATATAATGGAGTAATAGCAATTATCCAAACAATGTAGCTTACTAAAACTATCCTGGAGATTTGGTCAAAAATGGTTCCTGAACCCAACTCCAAAGATTCCAATTTTGTAGATCAGGGATATTTAGCTGAATTTGTGTTTTAACAAATGGTGTGCAGACCATATTAGACAAAGCTGTCAGAGATTTTTTTAAAAGGATATTTCCATTTAAATGCAATCAGAACACTTTGTAAAAAAGTCAGAAAATTGGTGAAACCATTACTATACTAACCTACAAGTATGCGTATGTGTATGTTTATGTGTGCATTCATGTATGAGTATTTGCAAAAATTTCATTGTTATTTTTAAAGTTTTTATTTCTTTTTGAGAGAGAGAGACAGAGAGAGTGAGCAGGGAAGGGGCAGAGAGACAGAGAGAGTGAGAGAGGGAATCCCAAAAAGGCTCCATGGTGTCAGTGTGGATCCCCACATGGGGCTCAAACTCATGAACCATGAGATCACCACCTGAAATGAAACTAAGAGTTGCACACTAAACTGACTGAGCCACCAAGTCACCTTTGATTGTTATTTTTAATTAACATTATTTTCCTTCAAATAAACAACATTTTTTTGAGGATTCATATAATTAGATATACAATTTACCCTTTAACTGAGTATTAACAATTAGAAATTCTGGTTTTTGCACTTATAAAATTGTCAGATATCAAGGTAGATATTTATGACTAGCTTCTTTTTGACAATTTAGCCCTTATAAAAAAATTTTATCTCATAATTATAAGATGCTTGGAGAATTTCAACACCAATACAATAACTGAGTAATCTTGTATAGAATCCAAAGCTTGTGAATCTAAGTTTAAACAAAAGATTGCAGATGAGGGGTGTCTGAGTGGCTCAGTTGGTTAAGCATCTGACTTTGGCTTGGTCATAATCTCATGGTTCATGGGTTCAAGCCCCACATCAGTCTCTGTGCTGACAGCTCAGAGCCTGGAGCCTGTTTTGGATTCTGTGTCTCCCTCTCTCTCTGCCCCTCCCCCATTCATGTTCTCTCCCTCTCTCTCTCTCAAAAACAAATAAACATTAAAAAATATTTAATTACATTTGAGTTTCAACTGAATAATCAATTCAATCTCATTCCATAAAAGCCATTAAACTCAACATAGATTAAAAGGTGATTAAAATAGATTAAAATCTTGTAACACTAGGTTTAAGAGAAGACTTTAAATTGCATTTTTGAAACTTGAGTGAAAATGGGTATAATTACAGAATGAACATTTAATGTTTAATCCTTAGCCCTTACTCTAGAACATTTTTATTTATGATGATTCAGATTAAATTATACAATGAAAATTCCTATAGCCTTATTTTTTAAATTTAATATTTATCAGTGATGTTGGCCTGTGGTTTGTTTGATTTTTCATGTTTGGGTTTTTGTTGGTACACTCTTGATCTCATTTCTCAAATAGCTTCGGCATTGATCCTCTAAATATATTTGGGAACTTGATTGTCAAAATTTCTGTATTAGCTTTAGTTTCTTTAATACTACTTTCTGTATCTTCTGGGATAATACAACTTTGGAAAAGAGATAAACATTGACAAGTGGAAGGAGTTTTCTGGTCACCTGAAGAATAGTTTTCCCACTTCTAATTAATCATATGTCAGCTGCTGGGCATGAGTAATTAATGACACATACCTCCAAGGCTGTGGTGTATAAACACATTGCTTATCTGGTTAGAGAAATAGTATTATGCTGATAATCACTGCAAATGAGAATGATTTGCTAATTCTGTTTTTAATGTTGAAGGCAGTATATTAACACATGTTAGGATGAAAATAGCAAAGGGATTAGTTGGAAATAAAATATATAGAACAATGCAGCATAAATGTGTTTGTTTGCACATATACATATTATATCAAAGTAAGATTAACTTAACTGCACCATAGTGCTTTGTTCTGCTACAAATATGGTGCAGAGACAATAAAAATAGGGAGATAAATCTGGCTTCGAATAGTTGCTCTCACTCCTGTTAACTAGAGTTTAAGGGGATTAGTTGAATTGCCTTTTATATAAATGTAGAAGAGGGAAGTCTAAATTCAACTACAAAGATTTTTAGAAATATGTATAGCAGAATTTTTATTAATGTTTTAATTTTTTTTTCTTTTTCGAGAGAAACAGATCATGAGTGGCAGAGAGACAGAGAGAGAAGGAGACACAGAATTCGACACAGGCTCTAGGTTCTGAGGTGTCAGCACAGAGCCCTATGTGGGGCTTCAACCCACAAGCTGTGAGATCATGACCTGAACCAAAGTTGGAAGCTTAACTGACTGAACCACCCAGGCACCCTTATGTTTTAATTTTTTATTGAAATATAACTGACCTGTAACATTGAATAAGTTTAAGGTATGCATCATGTTGATTTCATACATTTATGTATTGCAATATGGTTACAAACTTACTGGCACCTAACACCTGTATCATGTCACATAATTATCATTTCTTTGTTATGGTAAGAACAAGATCTAATCTTTTAGTAGCTTTGAAGTTTATAACACAGTATTGTTGATTTTAATCACTATGTTTTGCATTAGATCTTCAGAAATTTTTTATCTATTGGCTGCAAGTTTGTACCTTAAATTGCATTTTCCCAGTACCCCCTGCTCCTCACCTCTTGGTAACCATCATTCTACCCTCTCTTTTAACAAGTTTGGCTTTTTTGGGAACCGCCTGGGTGGCTTAGTCGGTTAAGCATCCGACTTTCGCTTGGGTCATGATCTCGCAGTTCGTGGGTTCGAGCCCCGCGTCGGGCTTTGTGCTGACTGCCAGCTCAGAGCCTGGAGCCTGTTTCAGAGTCTGTGTCTCCCTCTCTCTCTGACCCTCCCCTGCTCACGCTGTCTCTCTCTCTCTCCTAAAAATAAATAAAAAACATTAAAAAATTTAAAAAAAAACAAGTTTGGCTTTTTTAGAGTCCATATGTAAGTGATATCATAAAGTATCCATCCTTTTCCTTCAAACTTATTTCATTTAGCCTAATGCCGTGTGTGTGTGTGTGTGTGTGTGTGTGTGTGTGTGTACCCACTACAACTTCTTTATCAGTTCATCCCTTGACAAACACTTGGATTGTTTCCATATCTTGGCTATTGTGAATAGGGCCACAAGAAACATGAGAATGTAGATGTGATTTCAATGTCCTGTTTTCATGCCCTTTGCGAAATAAGTCAGGCAGAGAAGGACAAATACCATATGTTTGCACGTATAGGAGGATTAGGAGGAACTTGACGGAGGACCAAGGGGGAGAAGAAGGGCGGAAATGGTGGGGGAAAGGGAGAGAGGCAAACCATGAGAGACTCTTGAATGCTGACAAAAACTGAGGACTGATGGATGTGGGGGGGGGGGGGGGATGGGCATGAAGGAGGGCACTTTGGGGATGAGCACTGAGTGTTATGTAGAAACTAATTTGACAATAAACTATTTGTAAAAAAAATAAAAAAAAAATAAACAGAAGTGGGATTTTCTTTTTTAATTAAAAAAAAATTTAATGTTTATTCGTTTTTGAGACAGAGACAGAACATGAGTGAGGGAGGGGCAGAGAGAGAGGGGGAGACACAGAATCTGAAGCAAGCTGTAAGCTCTGAGCTGTCAGCACAGAACCAGATGAGTGGCTTGAACTCATGAACTGTGAGATCATGACCAGAGCTGAAGTCGAACACTCAACTGACTGAGCCACCCAGATGCCCCAGAAGTGGGAATTTTAATTGGAAGTGTAGCCTGAAGCAACAGGTCATCTTGGCATCATATACCACAATCATTTGCCAAAGAAAATTTATAGGTCTTCAAGCAACATACTGAAAAACAGCTATAACATTTTTAAAACTATAACCTCGATTAAAGATATAAATAAACGTGATTGGAAGACTTAGATTATAATTTATCCATGGAGAGCTTTTGATTTCTATGAAATCAGCTCCCCCCCCACCCCTCACCTACAATTTTGGAAGCTGAAGAATATCTTCTCCAGCTCAAGTTTAGAAGAATATGAAGATAGCCAACGTGGAAAACGAGATATAAGACTATTGCAGTTGGGTTAGGAGGTCCAAGGCATGAGTATTTAACAGTTGGCAACTGGTTTTAAAGTTTGAGAAAACAACTCAAGAAAACCCAAAGGGATGTGGCTGTCCTGGGAGAAACCCAGGCTGCCCAAGTTTGTTTCCTGTGCAGTACAATGTAGACTATATACTGTATAGACTGTATGTGAGTGACAGCTTGTGGGAGATCGAATGAGGTCCTGTCCAAAGGTGTACTTCGAGGAGCAACTGAATTTAGTAGGAAGAAGCTGATGATATTGCTGGGAGTATCAGATGAGAAATGTAAACCAGAAGACAGTGAATTATCAACAGCAATACGTGAAAGATTTGTAGGGATGAGATGTCTCCACAGAAGACTTAACAATGTTACCTCAAAAACAAAGCTTTGTTTTATATGTCATTGAAATGAAAGATTGAGAAACCATTTTTAAAAAAATTTTAATGTTTATTTGCTTTTGAGACAGAGAGGCACAAAGTGTGATCAGGGGATGGGTAGAGAGAGGGGGAGACACAGAATCCAAAGCAGGCTCCAGGCTCTGAGCTGTCAGTACAGAGCCCGATGTGGGGCTCAAACTCACAAACCACAAGATCATGACCTGAGCCAGAGCTGGATGCTTAACTGACTGAGCCACCCAGGTGCCCCAAGAAATCAGTTTTTTAAAAAATTTATTTATTTATTTATTTTTACAAATAGTTTATTGTCAAATTGGTTTCCATATAACACCCAGTGCTCATTCCCACAAGTGCCCTCCTCCATGCCCATCTCCCCCCTCCCCCCCACATCCATCAGTCTTCAGTTTGTTTCTCAACATTCAAGAGTCCCTCATGGTTTGCCTCTCTCCATTTCCCCCACCATTTCCCCCCTTCTTCTCCCCCATGGTCCTCTGTTAAGTTCCTCCTAATCCTCCTAAACGTGCAAATATATGATATTTGTCCTCTGCCTGACTTATTTCGCTCAGCATAACACCCTCAAGGTCCATCCATGTTGCTACACATGGCCAGATTTCATTGTTTCTCATTGCCATGTAGTATTCCATGGTATAGATAAACCACATCTTCTTGATCCATTCATCCGTTGATGGACACTTAGGCTCTTTCCATGTTTTAGCTATTGTGGACAGTGCTACTATGAACATTGGGGTACATGTGCTCCTATGCATCAGCACCAAGAAATCAGTTTTAAATGGTTTAGTAAAGGTTTTCTTTCTCTCTCCCTTCCCCCACCTCTCTTAGGCCTTAGAAATAGGAGCTGACTACTCTAGGAAAAAATGGGAAGTTGAAAATGGGAGAAAAGGTTCTTGTACCCATTTCCCATGTTTTAGGACTACACACCCTGCGAAATTGAAGAAGACAAGCAAACCAAAAATTCAAATTGCTTTAAGAACTAGACATTTGATTTTACTGAAATAAGATAGTTTGGCAAATTTAATATGATCTAGGAAACAATAAGTAATCAGAAAATTTATCTATGGCAGGTTAAAATCAACCCACTGAATAAAGTTAGGGAAACAATAGAAATCTTCATACCATAATTTAATCCCATTATTTATACTTCTGCAATATACTGATTGCATTGGAATGGATTTATGTTTTTAAAATAAGAATTTTGTCCCTCCATTTTGAATCATTCATTTAGATCCTGAAAATTTTGCCTCCAAAATATTTGTCTCACCCATTTTAGTTTTTCCCCCAGGAAAAAATGACAGATACTGGTAAACAATGTAATTGGGATTATACTTTTGAATAGTAAAATATTGATAATAATCTTGCTATGTTTCAAAAATATTTCTCACATTTTTCAGTAGCATATTAATAACATATATTACTAGTATAAATTCCACAAACTTTTAGTAACTAAAATAGCATTCAATAAAATTTGTTCTTTATTAAAATCGAGGAAAGAATTGAATATTCATTTTAAAATTTAGATCAGCTAAATTGGCCCAGGAAAATTGAACTTGAGACACAACTCAGAAAAATGTTATTTTAATATTTATTGTAATATTTTTGGGAAAATGATTATAATATTTATGTGGAAATTAATTAATTAAAATAATACTAATTTAAGTTACACTAGGTGAAGCCATGTGATAAGAATTTTATCGTCCATATGGAAAATTAATGGTAAGTTAAGGTGGACTTTGTTTAAGTCTTTGAAATATCTGTTTGAAAGCCTTTGGTCATTTATCTATTGAGATTTTGATTTTTTTTTGAATTACAAAGAAGAATGTTAAAGTAGGATTTATCAGATGTTGAACAAAATATTAAATTTCTTTACTGGTATTCGTAATAACAGTAGAAATGTAAGGTAGGAGCTGGCAAATGCTTTTGTCAAATCATTTATTATTCATTTAAATTAAAATGTTCAATGTATGTTTTTCTATGTATATTTTCTGCAAACAAGGCAAATGTTTAACTTTTGTTTTGGAAATCCAAGTATCATGTGTTAAGAGTTTAGTCTGATAGTTGTCCCTGGTTTCCTGGATAAGTTTACTAATATTCAGATTAATTTTTATATTCAGTGGTTGTCTCTAAAATTATCGTTTTTGTTGTTGGAAAGAACTATTCACGCTGAGAACATTGACAATGAATCACCAGCCACAGACACTTCTTCTCGAGAGCAGCAAGGCACTAGACCTACATGCTCACAGCATGTGATTAAATTAAAATGAGGGGAAAATGAGGGCAACCTGTCTATTTCCTTGGATTGACAGCAAAACAACAACAAAAATACAAAACATTTACTATCAATAATAATCGTAAACCATATAATGAAATCCCTTTTCAACTTTCCCCTTGTACCTTGATTCTAGAGCTATTTCTCCATTAAAATCATCATCATCATCATCATCATCATCATCATCATCCTACTTCTGTGTCCTCACATGATCTTCTCCTGGTGCATGTTTTTTGTATCCTAACCTTAATCACCTCTTTAAAAGCCCTAATATATTCATAAGTTGAGGCCTTAGGGCTTAAATATATGAATTTTGAGGGGACACAATGCAGTTATAACATAAGATAATTAGGCTTAGGCTTTTGACTTTGAGACCAACAATGAACCAAACCTGCTTTAAGTTGAATGCAGGGAGGCAAGGTACAATGAACAGAGTCTTTGGCATTTTGGGATTAAGGGACAGGAATGAGAGCAAAGAGCCTCAGGGCAGCAATGGATATTCCATGTATTCCATTAGAAAAATTCAAGTTCTCCTACACGATTAGGTTTAATTGGTTTGTGCAACCTTCAATATCATTTTCTTTCTCTTTTTAACCAAATACAAAGGAAACTTGATGGTAGGTTAGCATTAGTAAAATAGATTTTGTGCTAGGCTTGAATTTAAAATAATAAATATGGGATGTCTAGATAAGTTTTACACTTATAAACTATGCTAAAATAGCATGGTGGGTTCCTGGGTGTCTCAGTTGGTTAAGAGTCTAACTCTTGATTTTGGTTCAGGTCATGAGCCTGTTTGGGATTCTCTCTCTCCCTCTCTCCCTGCCCCTCCTCTTTCTCTCTTTCTGTCTCTTTCTCTGTGTCTCTCAAAACAAATAAATGAACTTCAAAGAAAATTTAAAAGTGAAAACCTAGAATAGTGTAAGACGTAAAACAGCATGCAATGAGCATTGGGTAATCCTTTATTTCATTAAGAGATAAACCTGATTCTGAAATAGACAATAAGAAGTTAAAATTTCAGGATATAAACTGCCATGACCACTTGAGCTTCATTTTCAGATTAAAAATTCCCAAGTTATCTTTCCAAAATATTCTGAAACAGGATGCTACATAAAATGAAACAGTTGATTTGTTTAAAAACACAACAAAATAAACACAAATCAACATAAAATGTGTCTATAAAATATTCTCTTCATCTACAAGGTCATCTTTTGGAAACATTTGCAATTGGCTTTAAATTCTTTTTTATATTTCCCAGAGTAAATTCCTTTGAGCTTTATCTATCTTTACAGGACTTCAGTGATGATTTCTAGTTTCAGCCAATTGTTTTTAAGCTTTTCAGATAGACTCAGTCAAATATGTCATTTGCAATTTATCTCAAACTTTACTGTACAAATGGTTTGCATTATATCAGGATCTTTATAAGATGTAAATTTAAATTTTGAAATTTTAAGTGCATCCTAGTGTCTTGTATTTTTAACAGACTTCCAAGTGATGACAATGTTTCCTGACCACAGGCCATATTTAGGATTGCAAGGCTTTAAATTGCCAGATCTATGCAACTCAATTCCATACATGTATTCCCGAATATTTTTGTCCCAGAATGCTAGTCAGAATCCCATGAGCTGCCTTCTAGCCACATTTTCTTTTGCCCAGCCTCCTCCACCTCTTTATATCTCCTATACTTCCCATAGGCTTTTAGGCCTCCTTGCTTTCCCATCTACTGTCCATCTCTCTATTACAGGACTCCATCTCTTAGCAAACTAGGGATTTCCTAATCATGCCATCAAGGCAATTAGTTATACCCACATGAAAGGGTATCTAAACCCAATTTTAACATAAGTTCGGGGGTTCCCCCACACACCGCGAAGCAGTTCTTAGACAGACTGCTGGTGTCCAAGAGCTCAACTCAACTCTGGTACTATCTACCTGGACATAACGTCAGATTTCACATGTTGTGGGTTTAGTTCCATAAAACTGCCCCCGTCCCACTTCAGATGCCATTACAGGCCCAGGTTGTTACCTGTACTTCTGACCAACCAGGGGTTTCCACAACTCCTTCCTTTGGCTTGATTAATTTGCCAGCATGGGTCACAGAGCTTGGAGAACCGTATTACTTGCTAGATCCCCAGGTTATTATAAAAGGACATAACTCAGGAACAGCAAGAGGGAAGAGCTGTATAGGGTGAGGTATGGGAAAACGCAGGAAGCTTCCGTTTACACTTCAGCACCTCCAAGTGTTCAGTAACACAGCTCTTAAACTATTCATTTGGGTTTTTATGGAAATCTTATCACAAAATCACAGTTGATTAAATCATTGGTCGCTGGAGATTGGTTGAACCTTCAGTCCCTCTTCCCTCCCTGGAAGTCAGGGGGTGGGACCAAAAGTTCCAACCCTCTAATCATAGGGTTCCCTGTGGCAACCAATCCCCATCCTTACAATGCAGTCCAAAATGTCACCTCACTAACATAACCAAAGACACATTTATGGGCCTTTATCACTTAGAAAATTCCACCAGTTTTAAGAGATCTGTGCTGGAACAAGACAAAAACCAAATATATATTTCTTATTATAAATCACAATATCATACCACATCTGCGTTTGCATAGAATACTGTCCATTGTTTTTATCATCTCGCACTGTAGTTTAGGTAGCTCCTTGACCGGGTATGTTTGAATTGTTATGTTCCCCAAAATTAGCAAAGCATCTGGAATAAGGCAGGACAACAGATGTGTTTACTAAATAAAAAAGAAAAATGGAGGAAGAAATAGAAATGGAATTACAGAGATGAACATAAATGGAGTTTATTTCTCTGAAAACTTACACTACAAAGACTCATTTTCAATTAGTTAAATTATCTAATGTTATTTTCCCCTTGAATTGTCTATGTAATATGAGTCGCTGTGGTTAGGTTCACACTTTGCTTTTACATTTTGGCTCTTTTCCTAATAGTGCAAGAGAATTTTCAGGCTCTCTTATAAAACAGGTAATGAATTAAAGGGATCCAAGAGCTATGATAAAAGAGAATAGCAACAATTAAAGTTGATGGTGACAGTCAATCATTTAAGGTGATCACTCATCTCCCACAATTCCAATGCTCTTTCTGTTTTAGGAGATGACAGAAATACCTTTTGGAAAGAAGGAAAATCACTGAGTCGCAGGAAGTTGAAGTGGAAAAAATAGGGTCAAACGCAGGACTTGCAGGTGTCTTTTAAAACACAATGCCTCATCTACCGATACCACACTAAATCCCACAGTTACCCCTTATGCATCTAAATCTTATAATTTTAGTCTATTTTGCAACTAGAATATTACTTTTTCTTTCCCCAAAAGCTACTGTAGGCTGGTGTCATATCATTAAAATTGACATTTTGAAAATCAGGTTAACTACAGAGTTGAGTGCATTACAGTGAACTTACTCTGCTCCTTCCAGGACTGATATACCCTTGCTCTCCTGTTTAAACCACCTTGTCAGACCCTGTTTTTTTGTTAACAAGAATGTTGAGAGAAAGCACCTGCAGAGTATAATGAATGAAACAATTCTTAAATGGATGCAAACACCCAGTAGACTTTGTTTCTCATGTCTGCTCAGGGGAAGCTATTAACTGGCAAAGCAGTAGATTTAGACTTTTAAAATAGATACCACTAAGCACCTGCTGTTTAGACTCTTTGACTTGATGTCGATTTATTGTTCTTTCAAACTTCTTTGCTATTTACTATACTAAAATATGCAGGTATGAAAAACATTGATTTAACTATAACCCTAAATGCATTCTTACAGAGTAAATGACACGAAAATCTACACAATGACTCAAAAATCCCTGTCTTGGTAAGAATAAAATATGCCTTTTGAAAGCAAATATTGTATGATACATGTTTGCTTTTAAAAAACATAATTGAATTGCTTCTCACTAAGCAGCAGGGTTGAGTATATGAATGGGATCTCAGTTTCTAATATTGTTTCATGTATTTTTTCAAGTCTTTTTAATATGGATGAATACATTGAAATCATTAAAATATACCACTTGATTAATACCATTTGGAAAATTTAATTATTCAAAAAAGGTTCTGTTGAGCTTTTATCCTATCTTGGTACTCAGGTTAAACATAGTGGAAAATTAATGACACTTCGAGCACGACATCTTCAAATCTTGGCATTGGCCACTTACTCTCAGTGAATCTGGTTTTCATCTTTGATTCCTATTAAACTTATCTGTGAGATGAGACACAAATTAGAAAGTGGGTATTTCTTAGGATCAAAAAAAGATAACGTACAACCTCTAGTACAATGTTTATTTTATGGATACTCTATAAAGGTTATTCATTTTACTATTAAATTAATGTAGTGTTTACTATTATTATAAATTCACAAGTGTTATACAAAGTCTTTGAGATATTTAGATCATCTTTATCCGTGGATTTATATATGGGTGCATTGATTCCTCAAAGTCATTACAGAAGAGTGGTTAAAAGAATGGGTGTTGATATCAAGCGTATGTTTAAATTCCAGGTTCTCTACTTGTTAGCTCAACTTTTTCACCTACATTTTCTCAACTCCATGCATATATGCATATGTGATTACCTCATAGGGTTTTTGTTTTGTTTTGTTACCATGGCAATATGGTAAATCTTTCAGGTAGATGAAAAACAGAGGCTAAGCTTTACTCTTCCTTTGGGGAGGGGTCTGGATGCAGAAATAAAACATTTCTACAAATAAGACAATAAGAGGGTTTGATTATACCAATGGGAATTTTTCATTAAAATGTCTTCTGAATGTTTGCCTTTTGAGGTCCCTGGACACAAATGACACGTGAAGTTACTTATAATGTCGAGACTGGATTATAAACTGGTGAAACTTTTTTTAAAACTTTTTTTTAATGTTTTATTTTTATTTTTGAGAGAGAGATAGAACCAGCATGAGCAGGGGAGGGTCAGAGAAAGAGGGAGTCACAGAATCCTAAGACAGGCTCCAGGCTAGCTGTCAGCACAGAACCCCACGCAGGGCTCAAACCCACAGATGGTGAGATCATGATCTGAGCTGAAGTTGGACGCTTAACCGACTGAGCCACCCAGGCACCCCTAAACTGGTGAAACTTTTTATACAGCTAACACAAGCTCTGAACACTTGAAAGTGCCACCATCTTGATTCACTGGAAACTTCCCTCCAGCATCTCCTTCTTAAACCTCTCTTCTTGCTCAGAAACCTTTCTTTTTCCTTTCTTTCTGGAACTATTCAGCTGATTAACTACAATCCACTCACTCTTCTCCACAAAAGCCCTGCTCTCATCTCTCTTCTTCTGTTTCATATTCACTCAGAAAGAATCTAACACATTAACTACAGCGTGACCACAGCCAATATGCAGCCAGCATGCTGATGGAATTCTGTATTAGAATATTTAGTGTTTGTATTAGTAGATCTTAAAATACTGGTGTTATTAGATGTTAAGGTATCAAAGTAGTTCTACGCTTCATATAAAAACCACTGCTTTTTAAGCATTACCTGTGTTTTTCTGCTGCTGTGGAATTTCACTGGGAAACCCCTTAAGGTTCTCACGCTCCTGAAACTAGATGATCAATACCTAACACAGTAGAGGCTTTCTAGGGTTACATGCAATGCCAACTACCTGTGACTGTTCATTCCATTTGCCTTAAATTGTATTATTCTATACTTTTCATCCAGGAGGAAAATGAGATGCAGAGAGGTTATATAAGTTGCAGAGCTCTGATTCAGACCTTGTCAGGCCCACGCTCTTTGTAGTCATCCCACCGCATTTCTTGTCTGGCCTAGTGGATTAAATTTGCTCTAATTAAATATGGCATTCTTATTCAGAGTTTTGTCACTTAATTCACAAAAAAGGATATTGGATATATAAAAACCTTAGATGTTATTTTAAGTACTGTAATATTTTTGCAAAATTGCTTTTAGCTCAGCAGATAGTAGGAGATGCTTTAGCATAATGAACAAAATTATGAGTGTTAAAAGTGATCCTCTACATATTGAAACTAAAAAGCACCCATTTCTATCAATAAAGTAAGAAGTCACCGGAGAAGTTTGATGCTATCTCTTACGAAATGTTGTGTTCCAGACAACAGACAAGTGCTGTGTTTTTGAGAGAGACATATACATTTAAAAAAAGGAAACAAAATAAAACATTAGGAAATATTTACAAAAATATATAAAAATTTGAAGTATTTTTAACTGATTTGATTGACAATTTCCACTAAACTTATTTAATTAGCAGCGCTGTGTGTGTGTGTGTGTGTGTGTGTGTGCATGCACAGGGAACAGGAGAGCAAGCAAGATTTAAATACAAACTAAAATTGGGGCGTCTGATTGGCTCAGTCAGTTAAGCATCTGACTTCAGTTCAAGTCATGATCTCATGGTTCATGAGTTTGAGCCCTGCGTTGAGTCTGTGCTGTCAGCTAAGCCTAGAGCCTGCTTCAGATTCTTTGTCTCCCTCTCTTTCTGCCCCTTTCCTGCTTGTGCTGTCTCTGTCTCTATCTCTGTCTGTCTCTCTCAAGTAAAAATAAACATTAAAAAGGTTAAAAAATGTTTTAAACACAAGCCAAAATTTAAATTGTATGTGAATTCACACTATCTACTGCTTTAAAATATTTTGACAACCATGACCTTGGGAATACCATACTAGTGGAATCTCTCAGCCATGCAAGGAGGGATCTCTTAAAAAGTTGGTAATTTAACTGAGACTGTGCCATACTAGTTCTTATACTCAAAGGAGGTAATATTGTTGCATCAAGAAGAATTTGAAGGGGCTTATCTTGCTGCATAGGTTTTATCAATTATTCTTTACTCTTAATCAACATGAAGCAGATAATATAGTCTCCTAGTCTTCCTTCTGTCTGCCCACCCTTTTCCCGTTGCTTCACACCATATTCTTCTTTATGTCATTGTCCCACATTCAACATCTCAAAGTCTGCTTTTTTCAATCTCCCTGACTCTCACCTTTCCTGCTTCCTCTTGCTTTCTTCCATGCCTTCACAAATTCTAGAAACTTGAACCCTTGGAGCTTATTAGTTTCTATCTAGCTAGAGTTACACTAACGAGATGGGATTTTATGAACTGTAAGTGCTATGATGCTCTTGCTAACTCTCTAAACTCTTTATCTGTTTCTCATATTTACTCTGCCACATATATCAGGTTGCTCATATAATGTAGAAACACTAAAACAGAATTTATGGTTTGTGGGTTCTAGTCCCACGTTGGGCTCTGCACTGACAGCACAGAGTCTGCTTGGGATTCTCTCTCTCCCTTTCTCTCTGTCCCTCCCCTACTCTCTCTCTCTGAAAATAAATAAATGAATACTAAAATTAAAAATAATAATATAATAATAATTTTAAAAATTATAGAAACTTGTTTGAAGCTGGAAAAATAAATGATAACTATGAGAATAAGATGCCATTTCCCTGAGAGAGAAAGTGGTAATGGAATCTGAGAGCTGTTAAATCTCAAATCCTCATCTGTATCTTTTGTTAATGGTATGTGCTGAATTGTGCCCCCAGTTCCAAATTCATATGTTAAAATCCTGACCCTCAGTACCTAAGTATGTGACTGTATTTGGATAGAAGTTCTTTAAAGAGGTAACTAAATTAAAATGAGATTATTAAAGGCCCTGATCCAACATAACTGGTGTTTTTATAAAAACAGATACCCACAGAGAGATCATGTGAAGGTACAAGGAGAAAAAATCTGAATGAGCATGTCCCCAAAATTCATATTCTGGAATCCTAATGTCCAATGCTATGATGTTAGTGGGGCCTTTGAGGGGCTATTAGGTCATGAGAGTAAGCTTTCATAAACAGAATTAGTGTTCTTATAAATGAGACCCCAGAGAGCTCCTTAGTCCCTCTTTTCTTTCTCTTTCTTTCTTTCTTCTTTCTTTCTTTCTCTTTCTGTTTATTCATTTATTTTGAGAGAGAGGGAGAGAGGGGGTGGCATGGAGGGAGGGAAAGAGAGATAATCTTTTTTTTTTTTTTTTTAATTTCTAGGAGAGAGAGAGAGACAGCGTGAGCAGGGGAGGGTCAGAGAGAGAGGGAGTCACAGGCTAAAACAGGCTCCAGGCTCTGAGCAGGCAGTCAGCACAGAGCCCAACATGGGGCTCGAACCCAGGAACTGCGAGATCATGACTGAAGTGAAAGTCAGACGCTTAACCGACTAAGCCACCCAGGCGCCCCAAAGAGAGATAATCTTAATGGATTGAGCCACCCAGAAGCCCCCCTCCCCCACCCAGTCCCTTTTGCCCTGTAAAAATTTAAGGAGACGTCTGCACCCTGGAAGAGGACCTTTGCCATATTAGCACATCCCGGTCCTAGACTTCCCAACTCCACAACTGTGAGCAAGGAATTTCTATTGTTTATACAACACTCACTCTGTGGCATTTCCCTAAAGCAGCCCAAACAGACTAAGACTCTGTATGAGAGGGAAAAAGTTTTCCTCCATCTTTGTAGAGTCCCTGGCTGGATCTGAAAATCAAGCTGGCAAAGACGTTGACAGCAGAAAAGCATACCAGTCTATTTAATATAAGTTTTTCATGACACGGGAGCCTTCATAAGGGAACTGTAGGGGCCGTAAGCTGGCTGTCCCCAAATGTGCCACTTTGGTATACTGATTACTTAAAATAAAAATTAGTTAAGAGACAGCCTGTAAGAGAAGGCAACTCAGACCCTTCCCTGTCTCCCCACAAGCAGGAAATAAATCTCTCATGTAGAAGGTGCTCTCCCTGAATCATGATGTAAAGGGGCCACCTTATCACCAGAGATGGGAAATCCAGAGTGAGAAGGCTGTATCAAGTCAGTTTTTACTAACTTACTACCACAGTGCACATTCTGTTCAGAATTCCTTACTCACTGAAGATCTCAAAGTTAAGTTTTCTCTGTTCTGTCAATTCCTCACCAATTTATTGTCTCTTGTCTAAAAAGTGTAAAAAATGTCTGCCTTGGTCATTTCTTTGCATCCCCAATTTATTCTCAGGCCTCCATGTGCATGTAACAAAACTTTGGCTGTTTTTTTTTTTGTTTGTTTGTTTGTTTTTAATCTCCCTCCTGTTAATCTGTCTCACTTAAATTTAATTCTCAGTTTAAGGTAGAGAAGAATTTTTCCTTCTTTCAAAATGAAAAGGCAGTTAGGTTTGAGTATTTTTAGGCTGTTTATTGAAGAGTGGACAGTCTTGGAGGAATAGGGCAGGTTAAGGAGAAGGAAGGAAGTGTGATACATTGCGGGGAACTTCGAAAGGCCGGCTTCTTCAGATTCTTCAGGGACTTTATGACCTGTTTCGGGGGAGGGGGACAGAGGTAGCTTTCCTGCTTCCGCTGTTTACTCCGTCTTCCTCAGCTGAAAATATCCAATAGGCCACGCAGCCCTGTTTGGGGCTAGCACATCCTCTGCCACTCCACAGCATCTGCGGCCAAGGAGAAAGGACTTGGAAGAAATCAACCCTCTTCACGCCTCAGAATTCTGGCCTCTAGAATTATAAGAAAATAAGTTGTGCTGTTGAAGCCGCCCAGTCTGTAGCACCATGTTAGGGAAGCCCCAGTGGACCAGCTTGGTTAAAACGTGAGGAGTCCAGCTTCTGAACAGAACAGATATGGGTCTTTGAGGCCCAACCACAATTACAAGGCTTTCCCTGTGGAACCTCATGGAAGACGTTCCCCTAAACCCGAAAGGGTCCTCAGCCAATGCACTGTAGTCTCTGAAGGGAGCGGCAGCAAGGAATCAGCCCCCTCCCTGGAAACCCCAAAAGTGTCTGCATCCTTGGCGCACACACCTCCATTTCGGGGGTTTCCTGCCGGTACCTCTGATCAAGACCTCCTTAGTGGGGAGGAGGAGAGACCTTAAAGGCACTTTATTTTGTCTCAGTACTTTTTGACTCCCGGCCCTTTCTCCTCCCCCTTCTCGTGGCTCCTGTGGCTGACAAAAATGGCAGCAGTCTTTTGTTCAGTGATCCTTGAGTGGTGCGACAACTCCCAGTCTGTCGGCACTGACGCATCTGGTACTGATCTGTGCTGAAGAATCCAACATGACAGCAGCCGACACCTTGTGCTGTTTAGCCTCTTGCTTATATTATTGCAATAAGCAATTAAAGGCTTGGCTGTCACCTTAATTTTGACTTGTTGTTTTACTTCCTTTTTATTCCTTTGAGAGAGAGAGAGAGAGAGAGGAGGAGGAGCAGAGAGAAAGAGAAGGAGAGAAAGAATCCCAAGCAGGCTCCATGTCCCGTGTGGAGCCTGATACCAGGCTCAATCTCAGTACCCTGAGATGATGACCTAGGCCGAAATTGAGCCAGACCCTTAACCAACTGATCCACCAGGGCACCTCTTGGCTTGTTGTTTGGATCAACT
Organism: Hyaena hyaena; assembly: GCF_003009895.1. Lineage (NCBI taxonomy): Eukaryota > Metazoa > Chordata > Mammalia > Carnivora > Hyaenidae > Hyaena > Hyaena hyaena. Next base: position 147,889 of record NW_024081459.1, on the reverse strand, counting down.
CTAACGGCAATGACAGTTCAGTTCTCTCCCAGCTCTCCTCAGCTCTTGAAAAGAAGAAATTGAATATAATTGTTATGTGGTGATTGAATTCACATCCCTGATAAAAACAAAGAGTCCGAATCTGTAAGAAAGAATTGAAGCAAAGTATCTAACTCTCCTATACATAAAGTTCATACATCATCTTGAGGCAGTTGCCTTGAAAATTATGAGTCAAATTTAGTTAGAATTCCTGGTTGAAAGTAATAAATGCAACTCTGGCTAATAAGTCAACTGATGAAGCATTTTATTACATTTGTTAAGAATTATAGGAAGCTTACCTTTTGGAGAGCCAGAGGACCTAATTTAGTAGCAAGATTCCAGGGGCAACCAGCAAGATCCTGATGCAGAACTGGTCTGACTAGGAAATGTGGCTGCTGCCGCCAAGGACTGAATACTAAGAATTTGTCCTACTGTCTCATTATTATTGTCACCACGTTCTTCAGAGAGGGGGGAGGGGGAAACCTTCAATGTTTTCCCACTTCTGTCCCTTGCTTCTTGGTCAAAGCCAAGAGAGAATGTGTATGACAGAGAGAGTCTAAAGAATGTTTCTGGGCACTTGTGATAGTCAGGAGTCATGAAATAGTGTGGTTAGGACCCCAGAGTCTGATGCCGCACTGCCCATCTACCTCACTGAAAAGCTGTGTGACCTCTGTAACTTTCTTTACCTCTCTGTTCCTCAGGTTCCTCATCTGTATAGCAGGAATAAATAACAGTAGTTAAGAACCTCATTCGGGGGGCACCTGGGTGGCTCAGTCCATTAAGTGTCCAACTGCATCTCAGGTCATGATCTAATGGTTCATGGGTACGAGCCCCGCATTGGGCTCTGTGCTGAACACTTGCTCAGAGCCTGGAGCCTGCTTCAGATTCTGTGTCTCCTCTCTCTGCCCCTCCTCTGCTCACTCTCTGTCTCACCCAGCCTCTGAAAAATAAATAAATGTAAAAAATTAAAAAAAAAAAAAAGAACCCCATTTGGTTCTTTTGAGCAACTAATCATTTTAAATATATAAAACACTTAGAACAATGCATGGGACATTATTAGCATTATTTTTGGTCAATATTTTTCATTGCAAGAAAAACTGGGAGAAGTGATTCTCCAGCATTATTTGCTCCTTTATGGGGGTGGAGTGGGAGCTTTATTTAAATAAGACACACAAAATACAGAATTCTCCAAGCATGCGATGGCATTCAGTTCCTTGGTAACTAAAATAAAAACATCATAAGAGTCTGGGAAATATCTTCTTCCTCCTTGTATATGAATAATATACTATGGAAATGTACTATATATAATAATTTTCATGTGCTTTACATAAGAATTAATGTGATGGTTTACATCAGTTTGTGATGGTTTACAGAGCTAAGAGCTAATTACTGGAAACAAACAAACAAACAAACAAACAAACATAAAGCAGCTCAGGATCTGTGGAATAGTCAAATGGAGGTCTTGTGAAAGGTCACATTCCCACAATCTGATTTCTGAGATCTGATATGTCAGTCAAAAGCCATCCCTGATTAACATGCGGAATCTATTGAGACCAATGATTCTGGAAGGGAGGAACCTATTGCAAGGAGGAGAAATATGAAAGCAAGGGGAATGTGTTAGAGAAAAAAGCCATAGGAATAAAAGATGGGGATGGCCAATACCTGAGCAGGTAAAGCCTGTTCCCACAGGGCATTAGCACCACTACTTTGTTTCTGTCTCTGGATCAGTGTACTTGATTCTTCATTTCAGTTAAGGCTCCGTAAGGGAAATAGAAAAAGAAAAACATTCTCTGTTTCTGGAGTGGAGCTTTGCTTCACATCAGTATATGAAGTCTTAGGCTATTTATACTCATGAGTTACATTAATTTTATTTAAATTTCATGGCAAAACGGAAAGTCAGAGAATGTGCAACATTCTTTAGTGTGCACAGTCAAACTTGACCAAAAAACTAACAAAACATAATAATTGGGAACAAATCATATTCAAAGAATGTAAAGAAAAATACCTTATTATTATATCATCATCATCATTATTTTAGGCAACACTGTTGCATACTTGATTGGGTATATTCATATTCTAGAAATAACATGAACTTTTGCTTTTAACTTTGGCACAGAAACTGCTCATAGTCAGTTATAATTTCCAATCTATACCCAATAAAGCTCAACAGAAAAAAGTGGACATTAATATATGAATATTGGTAAATTTCCCCTGGATTCTCTCATGAAACTCCAAAATTGAAAAAATTGAGACATTTAATAGAACTTGAGCATGCCAAATGGATGGTCAAACTTTAAGAGCACAAACTTTTGTATATTGTTATCATAATGTCACTAAATGAAAATTATAACCTCAGTATCAACAGAGAATACAATGAAATGGCCTTCAAAAAGGTGAAATGGCGTCAAATTGGAGTTAAGCCGATTGTGTCTTACCATGTATTGTAATATTCTGCTAAAGTCACTACAAAATAAATACCTGCTGAAAACTTCATTCAGAATAAATCTGCATGCATATTATATATATGTATATACACACACACACCTATTTGCCTTCATTTGGCATTTTGTATTCCTGTGATGCCGGAGGCCGGCTCCAGCAGGTCCAGGAGTCCCTGAAGGATGGATGGTGTCAGCGAGGGAGGGACGAGAGAGGCCACAAGAATCTTTCTGGTCACCAGGCAGGCATCTCTGCTCTGACTGGGCTCAACTTTATTTTATCATTAAGTTTTAGGGGACAGCACAGAAGTGGCATTTGCCTTAGACAATGTTTCTGATGACAAACTTCTTTGATATGTAAGAATTTCCCAGAACATAGATTTGTAGAAGACTCCTGCATAACCTTTATCAATAGTGGTTGAGGTTGGGGATTTAGATGCTTATCCTATAGGGAAGGAAGGCATCTTTAGCATATAAGACAATATTTTTAGCATAAAAAGGGTGAAGTTAGTTCTTTGTGAGCAGGGGTCAACAGCTTGCTTGTTTAAGGGGAAGTATTAAGAGAATCAGGTCTTTCAGGAAACACAGTGTTTGCTTCCATAATCACAAAAGAAGTTCCTACAATAGGTTCCTTCACAGGGTACAATCAGCATATTCAAGGCCAGAATAAGTCACTCTGAATACTGATCAACAAAGATGCCTTGGGGGTCGGTGCTCCAAGCAGAAACAATTGGGTGGGGGTGGATATCTGTCCTTAACTCTAAATTAGGCTCTTTGTCTCAGGGCCAGACTCAATTGTAACTCTTGTGTTCTTAGCCCCCTTTATTATGTAAGTCTTGGATCTGCAAGGCCCAGAGGAAGAGCCTTTGGACAATCATCCACAGTGCTTTCATCTGAAATCTCTTTTGAAAAGACAGGAATATGCTTTTCCTTATGAGGAATCTGTGTGGGGAATATGGGTCTGATCTGGAATATTGTGAGGCCTGGTCAATACCAGCAGGCTCATTTCCAACACGAGCCAGTAGTAGCAGAAGGAGATACCAGTTTTCGTTTCTCATGGCAGGAGCTGTGCAAACGCTGCCGTTTCCTCGCTGTGACTGTCATCCAGCAAAGCCAGTGTGGCTCCCAGCACTGTGAGGTATAGATATGAAAGAAAACATGTTTATAAAAAGGTGTAGAAAGGGTTAGAAATACTAAGAAGGGCATGAAGGAAGACAGTTAAAATACACACTGTAAGGTATACTGAGTTGTACAAAATTATCTTCACAATACTCTTTTTCTTTATATTGACATCATTGTATAATTAAGTTAAAATAGTAAATTAGGCTTATTAGTACATTTAGAAAATAAAATTTGAAAATTATGATTTACTAAAAGAGCAAATAATAGTTGTGTATTTTGTTTTTTAATTCTGTTCTTTTTGTGAATGTAAGCTCTTTTCCATACTGTGGTATTCATAAATAGCTTTTTATCTGGATTTTGCTTATAGTATGGGAGACATTTTCCACATTTTAATTGGATTTTTAAAAAAAACAAAATTCAGCTAAAATACATTTAAAGATATTGTTGGCTTTAGTTGGTGATTCATGAATGGGGCAACATCCCGTCTAACAAATAGAAAGCTCGGAAGAGCTGTACAAAATAAAAGATTTTTATAGTCAGAAAGGGAGCAGGACAAAGAGGCTACCAGCAAAGAGTAGGTTGTTTCAGGCAAGGTCACCCACCTTTGGAGGAGGGCAGAGGTCTGTCAGGTGGATTAGCTCATTGGTGCTGACCAGGAAATTCAAGACTGACTGGTTAAGATTACATTTCTGGGAAATGCTGAAACTGCTCTTAGGTTAGGTATTAAGTCTTGGTTTGATGATGTGGGCTTAGTACAAAAGATTTAATGTGGAGCCTATTGTTTGTCTGTCTCTCAATAGATTTAAAATGCAAAATTTTAGGGAAGCCTTGGTGGCTCATCTGTTAAGTGTCCAACTTCTGCTCAGGTTATGATCTCACAGTTTCTGAGTTCTAGCCGCATGGAGCCTGCTTCAGATTGTGTCTCCTTTTCTCTCTGCCCCTTCACTGCTCGCACTCTCTTTCTCTGTCTATTCGCAAAAATAAATAAACATTAAAAATTTTTTTCAACACAGAATTTTAAATTACATGTAACATTTATTGTCATGTTATAATTTTCTATTTGCTAGTAATAGATTTGTCTCAAAAATATTTGCTAACATTTACTTTTTCACATAGAGATTTCACTAATTTATTTCTGTTAAAATACAAATTGAGTCATACTAAAATTTTCAAGTTTTTGAGTAAAACTCAATTCCAGTCGGGAAGTGCACTATCAGAAGTGGTTGGGAGCTCTCCACTTTGGACGGGTGCTCTGGGAGAGACTTAAGGAGAAAAAAAATGGAAACAAAACAAGAAAATTTCTGATTGGCTACAGCTTAATGCCTAGCTGGCTGTTAGTTATTGGCTGTCCTTAGGATTTGATTTGGTAACCTTGAGGCATTTCTGTTTTAAGTTTCAGATTGCTTATGTAGGCCACCACAGCATTAGAGCCACCTCAGCTTTCTGGCCTCCTTATTTAATTAATTTAACATTATTTTCAGAAGGGATGCTTCGTTCTAGAGTGGAAGGACTTACCAAATTTTCAAAGGAAAAAATGTTTTACTTTGAATTCTTTCTTGGGATGACAAATCTTCACATTGTGGTCTTTTTAACCCTGGAGGTATAGGAAGACTTTACAATGAGTATATTGGCACCAGTAATTTTTAAGAAATTAATTGATTTTTTCCTAACATTGGTTCATTTGATGATGTGCCTGTGACCTAGGTATCACTGGGATTTTATATCTTAATCTGTTTGTTTTATAATCACCCTTTGCCCTTTCATTTTATAAAAACAAAGCAGAGTCTTCACCTACTCTAAAATGTTAAAAGGGGCAGAAGTTCAGTAGTAAAATATTTGTGTGTGTGCCAAACAGGGGTATTTAAAAAAAAAAAATCTGTGCCCAAAATAGTTTACTTTACCAAGACAGCACTTGGTCTCATTTAAAAAGAAATCATTCCATAACATTTCACATTGCAGGTTAGTGTATTTTTCAAAATTGAGAGATTTCTGGTTACTTTTTATTACTACTTGTTAATATCACTAATTCCGGGGCGGGGGGGGGGGAATGTTTCCTTATTCAGATAAAATAAATTGCTTGTAAATAACAAATTAAATTTATGTTCTCATTTTTTTTTGAGAATAATATACTTCGAAAAATATATACACTTCTTTTTTTTTAAGTTTATTTACTTTGAAAGAGGGAGAAAGAAAGTGAGTGGGGGAGGGACAGAGAGAGCAGGAGAGAGAGAATCTCAAGCATAATCCACACTGTGAGCACAGAGGTCAACTCAGGGCTGGATCCTACGAGATGTGAGATCATGACCTGAGCCTAAATCAAAATACACATCCTTAACCAATTGGTCCATCTAGGGGCCCCTTAAAAATACACTTCTCAAAAAAAGTACATTGTATTAAGGTGAATAATGAAGAAAACAGAATACAAATCCAAGTTAAATGAGAAAAAGGAGTGTAAACATTTTGACTGCTAAAAATAACATATGGATGCAACCTTAACTTGTAATACGTGACATATGTTTAAAATAGTAATGCAATAGTTTGATTTAAAAATGACATTTTTTTAATAAGGCAGAAATTGCATCTGTTGAAGCTATTTGAACTTCAGTTAAAAATACTCTAGAGTCCAATATAAAAAATGAGGAGTGGTGCACATTTATATGTTTAAAATAATTTTACAGAAATGGGGATAAAAGATTAATAAACTGTCTTGAAGTAAACAGATTCCAATAATTCATTTTGATAATAAACAACCAGTGTTTAGATTATCTTTTTTTTTTTTAATTTTTAAATGTTTATTTATTTTCTGAGAGACAGAGAGAGACAGGGCACGAAAGGGGGAAGTGCAGGGAAAGAGAAAGACACAGAACCCCAAACAGGCTCTCCACTCTGAGCTGTCAGCACACATCCTGAGACGAGGATGGAACTCACGAACCCTGAGATCATGACCTGCGCTGAAGATGGATATTTAACTGACCTAGTCACCCAGACACCCCTAGATTGTCTTTGTTTATTCTTTGCTAGAGTACATATTTCAGTTAAAGTGCAGAGCAAATATATCCTAGATCCGAATCCACCATGTTGAAGACAACATGACAAGACTGCTTTACTACCATTTTCTAATGTATTGAGAAATAAAACTATATAACAAGAGTGTATATATACCAATGTAAAAGGACCACAATAAATTACTATGTTGCAGAGTTAAAAGGGAAAACTCATAGTTCTAAACCTCACAGGTGCTATTTTTTTTATATAGAAATAAAACAAGTATTAAATAAAATGCATAATTACAGGTCAATTTAGTTAAAGAAACAAAGATATGAAGGTATTCCATGAAAAGGTGATTAGATAATTTATCTATATATAAGTACTAGGCTTTAAAGACAATGTTACAGCATAAGAGAGATGCTATTGCTATGAAGTGTGTAGAACAATCGGGTTATATGTTTTCTTGTTTAATCCTCATGGAAAAAGATAGTCCCATGGGATTTAGAGAGAAGTTGTGACAATTCTAAAGTGCCAAAGAGATAACAAATCATTGAAAGATTATCATGAAATGAATAGTAACATAAAATTACTCTACAACAATTATTATTTAAAGAATTTTCAACCCAAGAACAATAAAGATAGAAGACTAGGAAGGAGAGAGAGAGGGAGAGGAGAAGAGAAAGGGGAAAGGGGAAATAAAAATAAGAAGAGAGGAAAGGAGAAAAAGAGGGGAAAAAAGTGATGGAGGGAAATGTACATCTTGCTATGGACTGAATTGGGTGTTTCTCAAATGTATCTATTGAAGCTCCAATCCCAATGTGATGGTATGTGGAGACATAGACTTTGGAAGATAATAAGGTTTAGATGAGATCATAATTACGGCTTCTTCTTGATGAGATTGGTGCCCTTATAAAATGAGACACCAGAGAGTTTACTCTCTCTCTCTCTGCCATGTGAGGAAAAGGCCCAAAGGCAGTCATCTACAAGCCAAAAAGACGTATCTCACCAGAACCTAACAAAACTGGGAAAACACATTTCTGTTGTATCGACACCCCATCTCTCATACTTTGTTATGTCAGACCAAGCTGACTATGACACTTCTTACATAGGGTGTAAGTGTCTAAAATATGACTTGATTGTTGAGGTACTGGATTTCAAACAAAGGTTTTCATTTTAAATAATGAACATAATACTATTAACATGCAATAAAAACAGCTCTCATAACATCCCTCCAAAACATTTTAAGCTGTTTAATATAGGAAAATAATAATGAATGTCAATGAAAATAGAGTAATTAAAGTTAATAGGCATAAATAAAGTGTACAATATCTGCAGATAGAGTTGAGATGAAGATTTGATGTCAAAAAGGCAACAATACATTCTTTATGATGCTTGAACTGCACATTTATTATCTCGTATAAAATATTTACTTGTTCTCATCATTTCTCATCATAATTGATCTGAAAATATTTGTATATTTAAGGAGGAAAAATAAATAAAATTAAAAAAAGCAAGTTTTGATTATTCACAGATAATTAAATTTGAACATAAACAATTTTATTTTATTTATTTTTTTAATGTTTATTTTTAAGAGAGAGAGACAGAACATGAGTGAGAGAGAGGCAGAGAGGGAGTGAGACATAGAATCAGAAGCAGGGTCCAACCTCTGAGCTGTCAGCATAGAGCCCAACATGAGGCTCAGACTCACCAGTGGTGAGATCATGACCTGGAGCTGAAGTCGGATGCTTAACCCACTGAGCCACTCAGGAGCCCCTAAACAATTTTAAACAAATCTGTAGAGATGTTAAACAGAATTGTTAAATGACAGATACAGATTTATACAATGTTAAAATCTATGTTTTTATCAACTGAATAAGAAACACTAAAATTAGCCACATACTGCTACAATGTTTATTATATTTTCTTATCTTTAAATTTGAACAGGTGCCCTATGACCCAGAAATAATTCTATTCTGAGATTACATATAGATTTTGAGAATATAAATATGAATGCACTGGAACCTAGAAAAAATACATAATTTTAATGTGTGTGTATATTTATAACAAAGTTTATAGCAATATTATTCATCATAAATATAAAAAATGTAAGCTAAAAACTAAAATGTCCAGCAGCAGTAGAATGAACAAAGAAAATATGGTGTATTCACAAAATTAAATAGCATACAGCCATTAAATCAATGATATGTAGCTCCGTGCAACACCCTGAATACTGGAATATATCCTGTTCTCAGAAGAAGCCGGATATAAAATAATAGGTACTATATTATATTCTTACAAAGTGCAAAAAATGGAATAAAATTGTTGAAAGTGGTTCTCAAGAGAAGCAAGTAAGTGATTCTCAAAGTGTCAGGGAACTGATTCCTGGTAAATTATGGTAAATAAAAGTAGGTGATTCAAAAGGGGTATTCAAGGGACTGTTGAAAAAATTCTACTCTTTGGGCTGGATTTTGGTCACCATCTCGTGCATTTGAAATCATTTCTTATTTATTAAGCTTGACAGTCATGTTTCACATACTTTTGTAAATTAGTCACATTTCAGAAGAAAAATAATTTTGAAAAAGCTGAAGTCAGAATATGTATTTCATAATCAGCCCCGTCCAAATTTTATCAGTGCAAACACATTATATTGATGGTGATATGCATTCATGGTCCTCAGTTAATCACACTTCTCAGAATCCATGATTTTGTTTTATCACTTCCTATATTGATTCTGGACCTGGCCATGATACTTGTTTTGACAAATGGTATATCAATAAATGTTACAGTAAAAGAGGCTTGAGAAACACTTGTGCATGGCATTTTGACTTCTTCAAATACCGCCACTACTATATTCAAAATCTAGACTGAAGGGCACTTGGGTGGCTCCAGTCGGTTAAGTGTGGAACTTTGGCTCATGTCATGACTTTACCGCTCATGTCATGATTTCACGGCTCATGAGTTCGAGTCCTATGTCATGCTCTCTGCTGTCAGAGCAGGGGCCGCTTTGTATACTGTGTCTCCCTTTCTCTTTACCTTCCCCCTATTGCATGCTCTCTCTCTCTCAAAAATAAATAAATATTAAAAAAGGAAACAAAGGAAGGAAGGAAGGAAGGAAGGAAGGAAGGAAGGAAGGAAGGAAGGAAGGAAGGAAGCCTGATGAGCTGGTGAGGCCACAGGGACAAGAACCAAGTTACCCCAACCAATAGCCCTGGTCTGCTGCTTAATCATCTTGGCCCATTCAGCCCCCCTTGATCCTGCAGAAGATGGCAGCCACATAAGTGCTTTCAGGTAAGCCTTACAGAACCATTATTTGAACTCAGCCTAAACTGTAGAGCCATAAGCAAAATCAATTGATGTTTTAATTCACTAAATTTTAGGAAGGTTGTTTATATACCAATAAGTAACTAATTCACTATGCAAGTTTTGAATATGTTATTATCTATGGAGTAGAAAAATGATTTTTGATATAATATTTAATTAAAATTATCTTAGAAAGTAAATTTTATGTACTTTAAGAAAAATGCAAGCTTCTCAGAACTATTATCTTCTAGGAGTAGTACTCAAACTTGGTACTGATGTGAGTCGTTCAGGCAAATTTTAAAGTTAACATCTCTTTCCTTCTCTAGAGATATCTGGAGCGTGGAGACGGGGCTAGTTTTTCCTATTTATCTGTTTATCTATATTGAACTTCTAAGGCAATTCTAATGTAAAGTTGAACATTGAGATATGGATGATTAACAGAAAGAATCTATTTAAAGTCTAATGTATCCAAAAGTAGAACATTGTCACAACGGAGTATACATAACCAGGAGCAGTAGAATTAAACACACACACAAACGGCTACACTAATTAAAATATCACATCTAATGATCCTGACATTCTGAAACTCTGCAGTTTTCATTTGCCTAGATTTGTTTATGTGACATGTCTTTGCTAAAATGGGGTATGTTTTTAAATAACATATTTTTTTACTCTAAATAGTAAAATATCTTTTTCTATCTGCTACACATTGAAGGGGTGGCAAATACCTTATTGAAAAGTTAGTCATCAAGGTGATTGTTGTTGAGTCAAACATGCTGGGACCAGTCATGATTATGTTAATATGCAAAGGAATTAAGAATAGTTGAATTATGAGAGAGAAAATAAAGAAGCTATTGAAAAAGAAGAGAGAGAAAGAAGTTAGTGTCAAATCAGGGGGTTGAAATAGAAAAAAACAATTATAATCAACATTGCTTATAAATCAGTAAAGATGTGGGGTCACAAACTGAACATAGGGTGAATTAAAATAGAAATAGAAAACAACAATAAATAAAGTGCAAGATAGCTTTCTAGGCAAATTAGAAAGCTTGGCATTCAGTCTTTCTGTCGTGAGTTCGATGGATGGGGCAGGCTGACATAAAGCCAGAGAGCTGTGCACGTTTTGAGTCCTTGCTAACAAAAATATGATCCCTGGACCAACGGTACTGGCACAACCTGGGGCCTTATTAGGAGTGCAAAATCTTGGGAACAAAGATCTACTTGCTCAAGAACTGCGGTTTTCAAGATCTTCAGGCAATTCATTTCCCTGTTAAGTTTAACTAACAACGCTTTAGGTGGTGATGTATTAATTTCCTCTGGCAGCTTTCAAATATTCTCACAAACTTAATGACTTACAAACAACACAAATATATTATCCCACAGTTGTGTAGGCTAGAAGTCAGACATGGGTTTCACCGGGCTAAAGTCAAGGTGTCAATAAGACTATGATCCCTTCTGAAGACTTAGGGAAATAGGAGTTTGTTTGTTTTGCCTTTGACAACATATAGAGATTTCCCATATGCCTGAACTCATGATTGCTTTCTTCCATTTTCAAAGCCAGCAACGCTGGATTTCTCTGACCCTGATCTTCATTGTCACTTGTTTCTTGAACTGTAGTTGACAAAGGATTTCTGATTGTTAGATTGGACCTACCTAGAGAATCTAGGATAATCTCCACATCTTGATACCTCCAACCATAATCATATCTGTCATGTACCCTTTTGTGGATTAGGATGTGGACATTTTGAGGAACCATTATTCTCCTTACTACAGGGGCTTTACTAGGGCAAGGTGCATCTTCTTCACATAAGCTATATGATCGGTGGCTCTGGATTTTTTTAGGTTGAATAATGAATCTCCACTGTTTGTTTCTTGTTATTGCTGTTGCTTTTGTTTAATTGTTTTTGTTCACTACTGGGTATATTAGGAACAGTCAGTCGGGTACATTATGGGCTCTGTCCAGCACCTTATGCTTCAGCTTCTGAGGACTGAGGATAAGCTGTATTGATTATAGTGTATGTTAATTGCAACCACAGGAGCTCTGACTTTATCAGAATGAAGCTTAGTTTTATTTTGAATTATTCCCTATCAGCCTTCTTCAAAACATCCTGCATTTTTTTTTATTAAAGCTAGTTTTCTAAAATTAAATATCACTCTTAGTGGTAACATTTTCTTTCTTTTGAGAAATATGCACTGAAGTTGCATTGATTGCATACCAAACTAAAAACCTTTTAGGTTTTAGAAAGGATTGCTTCAAAATAGATAAGGAATTTATTTCTTATTATACTTTTGGACAGTCCAGGTAAAACAATACCCATTAAAGGGAAATTCATTCAACTTAGGGAAATGGAGAAATAGGAAAATTGGGATAGTAGCTGTATTTGAAATTGGCAAATTTAGGAATATATGATTATCTTTGATAACATTTAATGGTTTTCTGCTCCAAGAAAGCAATCAATTTTATTAACTCTAACTTGGCCCAAAATCTATACATCTATATCCTCGAAAAGAAAATATTTGATGCTGACCCATTTGAGTTACTGCGTGTAATGAATAATTTCTTGGAATGCTTAGATTTGGGACAATTATGTCGTTTGATCTGTGGGGGAGAGCAGCATTATAGGTGGCATTCACATTCTATGGAATTATCAAGACATGAGTCAAAAATGAATAAGAATAAATTGTTTTGAGAACAGTCTTAGTATGTTATTATCTCAGCTATCAGAGAGGGCAAAATTTTTCTGAGTACTCCGGTAAATGATCACCTCACCTCCTTCATGGCAGCAGTTAACTGCTCTATTGTCTTATTCTCCCTTTCTCCTGCTGACTTTACTAGCCTGGCTTCAGTTACCCTCTCCTCTGGCCTATATCTAGCTAGGCCAGTCCAGGCTTCTAAATGAATTATTGCTTTTTTATCCTGTGGTACTGCTCTATCATTTGTATAGTAAGTATAATAGTAATTTCGTTTAGTTCTGATTCTTATAATTTTCCAATGAATCATTTATATCATTCAACCCAACAATACCCTGGGGCAAGGGGACAAATACAAAATCATTTGTAATAAATGAGAGGTTGCAGCAAAGGCTAGGATCACCAACACACTGGTCTATATCATGTAATTGCTCTCCTGTATATAATTGTCAGCTGACAGTAACCCTATCACTTTCTCTCCTACTTTAAGATCCCATAAAGGAAGAGAGTGACAATAACACAAACGCTCTCTGTTTTACTTTAACATTGTAAATTTGTCACATTTTAGTTTATTGCTAATAAATTTTTCTCAATACACATTAATTCTGTTCTAACTGCATTGGGAAGTTATTATTGTTCTACTGCAGATAAAAAAAAAATCACAAAATAATAGTTGAAAATAAATAGGCACATATACTAAACCATTCTCTTTGTTTTAGTGTTTATTCATTTTTTAAGAAAGAGAATGATAGAGCATGAGTGGACCAGGGGCAGAGGGAGAAGGAGACACAGAATCTGAAGCAGTCTCTAGCTCTGAGCTGGAATGCATGAATCATGAGATCATGACCTGAGCTGAAGTCAGATACTTAATCAACTGAGACAGCCAGCCACCCCAATAGGCATATATAATGTAGGTAATATGAATAGCCAAATTTCCCCCAAATATTCCCTGCAGGCTGATTTCCTCTTATTCTTACAGGTAAGTTAATATGGACAAAAATTTCAAATTCTATAAAGCTCAAAATACCTATAAGCTGGTTCAAAAGATCATGAATAAATATTCACATGAATGATTACTAAAATCTATTTCATTCTCTGTGTAGAGGCTTTCATAGGTCTGACCAGCAACACCTCTCTTAGAAACACTTACCTTACACACAAGACTTCCTATGTTTCCACTCTGTTATCCAGCCTCCTGGCTGTAATTGATTAAAAAAGAAAGATGGTTGCTCCTAACTGAGCTTGTCAGATGATCTGTCTCTGGAATTTAGAAATAGAATGCAGAAAGAGTATATGCATATAACTGAAGCTATGGGAAGGATAAGATGATTCTCTACTATCAAAAGTAGGGGTTCTGACAACATTTTAAATCCTAATGCAGGCTCTCTCTATAAAGAACAGCATCTTCCTCAATCTTGGATCTGGACAAAATAAATTCCTTACCTTGAGTTAGTTTTTGTCCCTTATAATTTATGTGTTGCAATCATGGACCAGCAACCTCTCTTCTTTCTAATTATGAATATTGACAATGTACTAAGTGATTGAGGATTCTAATGAGTCCTTGCCACAAGGTAGTATCTAGACATTCACAGAAGGCTCAGCATTTGGCTTATCAGGCAGAACACGCATTTGGGAGACTTCAATTTTCTCTATACACAGTCTTTTGTACAGCTCCAATATTAATGTAGAAGCGACTTTTTTCTGTCTTCTCAACCAAAAAGACTTCCCTGTACTTCAGAGACTAAGTTGTAAGTTCTCTTAGTACATGCACAGTCCATAAAATGTAGTGGCCTCAATGAATATTGTTTAAATGCATAACTGAATAAATGTGTGAATAAAAGAGGAAATGATGGGCTATACACTTTGGGGTATCCAAGAAGCTACAAATATATACTTTCTGTGTCCAGTTTCTGAACAAATTTAGATGAAAACCATAGCTATGTGCAGCCCAAAGTGTCGTGTTTATGACAGATAGAAGCTAAGATGGATTTGGCTTTACGTCAAGCAAATTTAAGCAAATCTAGCCAGTCAGTCCCAGACAGCACAGATACAGATGAAGTAAACTCTGGGTCATGAAGTAACACAGCCACTAAGCAGGCCTGATTCCAAGACAAGGAGAGGGCAGCTGACTCAGGTAGGTACAGTCATGTTTGCCCAGTTTATGATTCCAATAAATCACTCCATCTAGTCAAGATCCAGAGGAGCAAGGAGTCTGAGTGAATAAATAGAAAAAAGAGGCCGAAGTACTAAATGATGGAATTCCCTACACTGATAATGAACGATCAAAAAGGGAAAGGAGGGGGCGCCTGGGTGGCTTAGTCGGTTGAGCGTCCGACTTTCGACTTTCGCTTAGGTCATGCTCTCGCGGTTCTTGGGTTCTAGCCCCGCTTCGGGCTCTGTGCTGACTGCCAGCTCTGAGCCTGGAGCCTGTTTCAGTCTGTGACTCCCTCTCTCTCTGACCCTCCCCTGCTCATGCTGTCTCTCTCTCTCTCTCTCTCCTAGAAATAAATAAAAATTAAAAAAAAAAAAAAAAGGGAGAGGAGATGTTTTCCTCTTGTGTGCACAGGCAGAGTGAAGTGTTTTCATAAGGCAAGTAATGCATGTGATTCTGTCCCTGGGTGCTCATACAAGCCCTAGGACCCATGCAATCTTGCAAAATATGATGCAGTGTATCAGCTGCTTATGAAAATATCCGATTTGTAGATCTAGGAGAGATAGGTCTCCTACAATGTGTCCATTCACACCTAGGTCTAACCACACCACTTGATCCAAGCTACCGTTTGAACCAGTTCAATTGACCTTTCCTCCGATGTGTATGATATCCCAGACACCCCAGTGGATCTAGAGATAAATGTAGCTATGTGAAGTTCAACTGGCAAATATAATACTGTAAGTATACTTACATACTATAAGTATTTAAACAAATAAAGGCCTGGGCTTGTCTCCCTTCCTCATTGACAGCATTCTCATTTCAGGGCATACGATGTTCGAGGTTCTGGAGAATAAACTGAAAAAGGCAAAATCCTTGCTGTTGGAAATGTTATTTTAGTGAATGAGAAAGAAACTTAAAATACAATTGTTAGTGCCAAGAGGTAAGGAGAAAAATAAATGGGGAAGGAAAATATCAGAGTGAGATGCAATTTAAAATATTTTGGATAGATTGGGCTGTGTAGGTATCCAGGAAAGGATTTTATAGGCACTGGAAACAACCAATTGGAAGTGAAATAGCAACTATTTCCTGACGGGTTAGTGGTGTTTCTTAGCCTTTTTTTTTTTTTTTCCATTAGTACCCTGCTAAGGGGCCCTTTTAGAGAATTATTTTTTGTTACCAATAACATCCCCAAGGAAATTTGCATGCCACATACACACCATAAGTCTGTTTATGTGCCATATGTATATCTGTGATTTATATTTTTAAAAAGTATTATTTTTGTCAACACACCCCCACATCAAGAACCAATTTATTCCTCCTTAGGAACATTATCACTCCTCTTAAGAATGCATTGGCAGGGACATAACATGGAAAACAGGCGATCTGGGGGTGGTGAGAGAAGAAAGGAGATTACAGGAAAAAGGTAAATGAGGTAAAACAGGTCCATGTCTGGCTCTGTACATGATTGCAAGGTTATCGTATTTTACATTCAGTGAAACAAATGTGCTCAGTGTTTGAAAAGGAAATGAAAAAGCCACTTGAACAGCCTCACCAAAAATGACACACCTTCGGTCTGTCTTATATCATTTCAAGTGACACCTTGTGGCTCCCTAAACATTCTTTTTTTTTTTTTTTTTTTTTNACAGCGGAGCAGGGGAGGGTCAGAGAGAGAGGGAGTCACAGACTGAAACAGGCTCCAGGCTCCGAGCTGGCAGTCAGCACAGAGCCCGACGCGGGGCTCGAACCCACGAACCGCGAGATCATGACCTAAGCGAAAGTCGGACGCTTAACCGACTAAGCCACCCAGGCGCCCCTCCCTAAACATTCTTAAGACATCATATTCAGAAAATTTTCAGATGAGTCAAACCAAATTAATTTCTTATGTGAAAGCTGACATTTTTGTTTAGGGAGGTTAAGACATTATCAAAATCTGATAATTTCTTGAAGAGGTTCAGCTGAGTTACCTGTTACTATTATACTACTTTTTTTGGTCATTGTTGTTTAATATTTTTTTAATGTTTATTTATTTATTTATTTATTTTTTGAGAGAAGGAGACACAGAATCGAAAGCAGGCCCCAGGGTCGGAGCTGTCAGCACACTGCCTGATGCGGGCCTCGAACTCACAAATGGTGAGATCAGACCTGAGCTGAAGTCAGACACTTAGCCCACTGAGCTACCCAAGTGCCCTGTTCTTTGTTGTTTAGATTTAAAAGTTAAATATAACCCTATGACTTAAGGTTTGATTGGATCTATGGATGATGAAAAATAATTGAGCTTCAGATAATTATCAGGTTCTAGACTGACTAAGTAGTAATAATTACAAATGTAATAAATACAACAGGAAGTTGAAGTAATATGAAGAAAGATAATTGATTCTTTCTTATTCAAATTTAATGTTTATTCAAGTTGGCTGTTATAAAGAAATTGAAAGCTTTCTGTCTTAATAGAGTAGAATAGTTATTGCTAGTTCAATAATGGTCTAGTGTTCAGTGGGTACCATTCTACCTAAAGATGACTAACCTTACTGATTTGTCCAGAACTGAAAGGATTCCCAGAAATCTCGAGTTTCATTTCTAATATTGGGAAGGTCACAGACAAACTGGGACAACTTGTGGTCACCCTTTTTCTACTTGAGTATTCTGAAACTAGGATTTCTTTCTTCAGTTCTACCATTTTTTACTATTTGTGTCTCCTTATGGAAACTCTATAGTTGATACACTAATAAACAAATACAGAAAGCTCAGAGTAGTATGAAAGAGGTAGTCCGAAAGTTACACAAAGCATGTGTTCCTACATTCTATTCATCAGAATTCAGCCACAGTGCTGAATTTGGAACCAAAGTTGCTGGGACATATATTCTAAAAAAGTGAACTAATATGAGAGACTAACATGTAGATTAAAAAGGCAAAAGGATGAGGACTAAAAAAAATCCTTGTTTATTTAAATATGAAAAGGCCATTAATGACTTAAGAAAAGCACTTCATTAACATTGAAAAAGTAGAAGCCAGGATACAATTTTGGAAAATAACTAGAAGGTTAAGAGGTAGAAGTAGCAAGTAAAGAACATTCTTCCTAGAAAATTTGCTATGGCTAGAAAGAGACATGTACCATAAGATCTAGAGAAGAACAAGTTCCAAGTGAATTCTGCTTTTTATTTGTTTATTTATTGTAACTTAACATGGCGGGAGTTTGGTGTTTATGTGCTACTATGAGGTAGCCAGTAGAAATGAGACAAATGAAGACACATGAAACACAGGATAATGGAGGGATCAAGTTCCCAAGGGATAGTGAGAGTGATGGGATTTGTAGTAAATATCAATAAATTTATCTTAGAGAAGAAAAGAGAAACATTCATCTAGACAATGGAAACAAGCAAAAATACTTACAGACTCAATTTGGAGGGAAAGCACCACATATCACTTCAGTTGTCAATACCAAGTGCAAGTTATTCAGGATACACCATGGTTTTTTTTCTATGCCAAATACATGATGTGAAGTAAAATATTTAGAAAATTTATAGAAGATCTGAGAGTTTATCATAAACTGCTATTAAAAATATTTCTGGTTTTGATTCCTTAGTAATTAATTGATTCAGAACTATTATAATTCTATATTATATATTGTATTTTAGTTGTATTTTACAATTGTATATACAATGTGATTGTATATTTTAATAACAAGAATATAATTCTTGAAATAAAAATAAAACCTTAGTTGTGGCAAAAAACTAGGCTAAAATATACATAGATAGCTATATAGTTATATAGTTATATAATTATACATAATATATAATTAACATATATATGGAAAAAGATAATAATGACTTATAAAGCAAAGATAAATAATCTTACAAGTAATTTTATTTCATAGAAGACAAATATTAAAAAGTGTTCCTTTAAAATAAGGAAGGAGAGTTTTAGTGATGAATTAACACCTAAAATTTTGATAGAACGATTATCTGAATATGTATTTGACATCAGAAATTTTCCATGTCAGTGCTGAAAGCAATGAAGTAGTAATTGTACTCCATCATCAGTGAAGAAGTAGTTAGGTAGCAGTAGGATAAAAATGCGAGCACATCAGCTTGAAACACGGGTTTTGTAAACAAGTATTCTTAATGGAATGTTTCTATTCAAACCAGTCTCTCCACAACATTATACTCAACAATGAAAAGTTTACTATCTTGCTAGATAGGCATGGATATGTTGACCTCCACATGAGTGGATTGACACGTGTGAAGTGTTTTGCTAAAAGTAGGTTCATAACTGTACTTCAGATGATAGATGATTGATGTCAAGTCTGACTTTAACTTTATGATTGAATGTATACAATCATATTTTTTTTTACAAATAGTTTATTGTCAAATTAGTATACAATCATATTTTTAAAATATAAACACATATTTTAAATAAACATGCATTACTATATATTAAAGGAAATAAAATGTTTGTCACCTGTATACCTTGAATATTCAGCACAATGTTAGGTAGTGAATGAAGAATTGTTAGACTGACTGATCCACTAATTGACAGGGCAATCGATAAAAAGATAGACTAATGAATGCATGAATAGATGATGGGACTGTTTTGAGTATCATTCCCACTTTATTAAGTAGTCTTAATTCATTATCCAGTGTTGAATTAACACCTACCATTTTTAAATTTTTTTATTTAAATTTCAGTTAGTTAACATATAGTGCAATATTAATGTTCAGGTGTACAATATAGTGATTCAACAGTTCCATATGACACTCAGTGCTCATCACAAGTGCACTTCTTAATTCCCTTCACCTATTTCACCCAACCCGCTACCCACTACCCCTCTGGTAAACATCAGTTTGTTATATATAGCTAAGAGTCTGTTTCTCGATTTGCCTCTCTCTCTGTCTCTCTCTTCTCCCCCCCTACTTTGCTCATTTGTTTTGTTTCTTAAATTCTACATATGAATGAAATCATAGGGTATTCTCTTCCTCTAGTGAGTATTTGCACTTAGCATTATATTCTCTATATCCATCTGTGTGATTGCAAATGGCAAGATTTCACTCTTTTTGATGGAAGAGTAATGTTCCACGGTATATGTATATACACCACATCTTCTTTATCCGTTCATCAGTTGATAGACACTTGAGTCATTTCCATAATTTGGTTATTATAGATGATGCTGCTACAAACATAACGACACATGTTAACACCTGCCATTTTTTTAAAAGTGACCTACACAGTCCTCTGCTGATTTTGCAGATTCAAGTAGGATAATTCCCAGAATGGTTTTCCTCATATATTCATGCTTCAATGTTGACACCCACTGTCCACTTCAGTAAATCAGGCCCACATTACCAGTGTTATCACTAGATAGTTTCCTTCTTCTCCACCTTACTGTAAATATTTATCTTTTTTCTTTTCTTTCTTCTTAATTTCTCCTTCTATGATATTGTTGTTAAAGTCATGTTTTTGTGTTTTTTTTCCCACCACTCTTACTTTTTTCTGTTCTCTGCACATCCCTTGAACTGTGCCAAGCTATCCTGCTTCAGTTCTTGGTTTAGTGCTTCTCTTTCTTGTTCTCTGTTGCTTTAATCTCCTCCCAGTTACCGGCCTCCCTCTGAAAAAAAATTTTTTTTTCCATGCTCTTTGCTATGGTACTTTTGTCTGAAGTTTTGGGTACATTGAAAATAACTGAACTAAAAAAACCTGTGACATAGATGAGAAATTGATTATTTTCCAGGGAAGTCCCTGCTCAGTACCACGAAATAGCACTTCTCTTTGGTTTTCTCCATTGGTTCACTTTAACGGTGCCATCAAAGTAAATCCTTGACATCTCAGCAGTTTTTTCTTCTCTTTAATTTTTTTTAATGCTTTATTTATTTCTGAGAGAGAGAGAAAGACAACATAAACAGAGAGAGAGGGAGACACAGAATCTGAAACAGGCTCCAGGCTCTGAGCTAGCTGTCAGCACAGAGCCCGACACAGGGGTCGAACCCACCAACGATGAGATCATGACTTGAGCTGAAGTCAGACACTTAACCGACTGAGCCACCCAGGTGCCCCTCAGCAGTTTTAAACTTATAGTAGTTCATCTAGTGAAAGTAATCCCTGATTCCTGTGTGAACTACTCTCACTCTTAACATTTGATTAAAATTTCGTTACTTTGAATATGAGTTTTTTTTTTCAAGCTAAGTTCTTTAAGAAATGAAGTGAAAATACATGCTTGATCAATTTTATCTGTGTTGGGGAAGGCTAACACATACCATATTATATATTTTTCATTCCTCCATTTTTCTATTATAATCAAATCAAATAATGATATTTCTCTTCTTAAAATCATCAATTCCACAAAATAATATTTTAATGAACATGTTCTGATGTTAATAAAAGGTTAATAAAAGGATGTTGATGAAAGCATACATTCTATTTATTAGTAATAACCACATTTATAAAGGGTTTTCTTTGTGTGAGGTGCTGTTCTAATCAATTTATGATTTTTGTATCATTTAATTGTGGTATTTTAGCTAAAAGTTTCAAAAAGCCTTTAGCATCACCATCATACAGATTTGAAAAAAACAAACCAAACAAAACCAAACAAAAAAACCTGTGCCTTGGACAGGAGAAAGACTACTTGCCCAACTTCATTTCACAATTAAAGTAAAGCAAGGAAGAGAACTCCAAAAACTCATCTCCAGGACACTCGGTTTTAAGTCTGTATTAAACAGAAGTTATCTTGCTTAAGGACATAAAAAGAAAAAGAAAATTAAACATTATATTTGCCTGACTAACTTTGATAGAGAATGTAGTACACGTAGTTCGGTCAGAAATCTGCAAGAGGTTTAGATTGCATTGCTCGAATGACAGCCTCATTGATAATTAGTAGGCAGATGACTTAGAAGCACATGGCAAGTGTGTTAAAAAATCTACCACACTTTGTGAACAGAATCTTCAACTTGCCAGGAATTCAGTACATTTATTATGTTGTTGCTAAGACTGAGGAGAGTACATAAATTATTCAGGGTGAGAAGAGACATTAATTTTTTTGCAATGCAAAAGAGATGATTCACAGAATAGAGGTGATCAGAATTTATTAATGTATTTCTCCATTTAAAGTGAATAATATATTTCGTCTTTCCTGGATAAAGCACAGGCATTCAAATAAAACTAACAGTTAACAAATCTAGTTTTATTTCCTAAATGTCTAAAAATAGAAACTTTGATGATCTATGTTACAATGAATGATTTGTTAATTTAAAGGATATTGAAGATTTAATGATTTTTTTTTACAAATTTTTAGTTAGTAATGAATAACCCAGTGAACAACTGATATGGGCGGATAGATAGTCTTTCATTGTGCATTCTTTCACATACGTTTATAAATATAATAAAATCAGCTTTGTTTTATTTACTTTACCTGCTTCTTTTTCAATCTATTCTTGCAATATTTTACTTACTAGAATATAAGGATAAATGCTTTCATTGTCCTTAAAATAAAGAATTTCCATGCAGTTAGAGAACCTGCACAGAGCCATCAGAAAGTATTAATCAAGTACCTACTGTGTGCCATGAACTATTTTATTTTCTGAGGTTTTGGCAGTGGACAAGACCCTGAATTTACTTTCTCATCTGTGAAGACAGATAATGACAAATAAAATATAATCACTCAAGGTTCTGATAGTTATACGTGTTGATCAGAGAATTAAACAAAATGATGAATAGTAAATGTGCAGCAGACCTCTCTGAGTAAAGGCTATTTAGAGCTGGGGATTCTTTTTATTGTTTTTTTAATGATTATTTATTTAATTTGAGAGAAAGAGCTCAAACAGGAGAAGGGCAGAGAGAGAGAGAGAGAGAGAGAGAGAGAGAGAATCCCAGGCAGACTCAGCACTGTCAGCACAGAGCCTAGTGCAGGGCTTGAACTCAGAAACTGTGAGATCATGACCTGAGCTGAAATCAACTCAGATGCATAAATGACTGAGTCACCCAGGCACCCCTGGAGGTGCAGATTCTTAAATCTGAGCTGGACTGTGACTTGTTTTAACCAATAGAAAGTACTAGAGCCAATAGTGTGGTAGTTCTGGGGCTTCGTTCAAGACTTGTGTTTAAGTGCCCGACTTCGGCTCAGGTCATGATCTCACCGCTCGTGGGTTCGAGCCCCGCGTCGGGCTGTGTCCTGACAGCTCAGAGCCTGGAGCCTGTTTCAGATTCAGTGTCTCCCTCTCTCTCTGGTCCTCCCCTGTTCACGCTGTCTCTCTCTCTCTCAGAAATAAATAAAACATTAAAAAAAATTTTTTTTAAAGACTTGTGTTCCTTCTACTCTCTTGGAATTCTGCCTATGAGACATAAATGAGAAGTATCCAAGAACTTGGTAGAAGATAAGAAACAGCATGGAGGGAGGCAAGTAGCCCCAGTGGACCCAGACAAGTTCATCCTAGATAACTGTCCATCAGCTGACCTACAGATATATAAGAAAGTCCAGTCTACATCAGGAGAATCACCTATCTGACTCGGGGTTGACTGGAAACACACGAGTATGCCCAGTTAGGATTAGGAGGCAGGCCGAACTCACCCAGAATCTGGTGAGGACCCACGTGTGCCTAATGTGTAAGTCCCCGTATGTGCATGCATGTGTCCAAACATACACCTGCAGACGTAAGTTCTTACATCATGTATTCCTTGCTGTCTGCAGGCTCTGCCTCCCTGACACACACAGCCTGACAGAGTCAGGCCACTGGAAGCTAAAATTTAGGTGAATGTAGCACTTACCTCTTCTCCAGATACATGGGATAGAGCAAAAACTCAGCCCCCCCCCCCCATGCCAAGTGTCTCTCTAAGTCATAATTTTAGGTACTATGTAGCTGAGGAAGTCTTCTTAAGTGCTGTTTGAGAGATTACCTTTAGAAAGATGAAAGATTTGGGGCAGAATGCACCTGACCCTTTAGCAATTCTGGAGCCCGGCGTGCCAGTGATAAATCAGCCCTTGTCCTTCTAGTGAATTCTCTAGCTTCGGCACTTCTTGCAGTTTAGTGCTGCTGGAAGAGCGCCTGGGGTACCCGTTGTGAATACTGTGGTGGTTTGATTCTCCTGACCATTTCCAAAATGAGAACTCTTTCCAGTGCATAGTTTCTTCTGAAACTTGAGGATCACACCATTAGCACAAACACTGAATCTCAGGAGTGTATCTGTGTATATGTGTGTTGCACCTGCGAGAATCAATCAACTCTATTCTGCAGTGCTTACATGTAGTAGGAAATGATAAATGCCACAAGGTCCTCATCTCATTCCCCTCCCCCGCCCTGCACCCCATTTAATTATATTTTCAGCTGCAACTTAACCCTATCTTTCGGCATAGATAAGATCAGAATTTTGTTCCTAATTAATAGCCTATGTCCTCACCAATAAAATTGCACCTGTAATTTTTTTATTCCCTGAATTGACAGAATTTTCTCCTTAGACAATATTGTATCTAGTATGATGTTTTCCTGTTAGGATTACCTTTTGAAGCCTCATTTTTATCATGTAAACCAAGTTGACTAGCCCCTATATCATTGCATAATCATGATAAATTTACCTCTCTCATTTTGTCTATTGCATATGAGGATATTCTATTACTCTATTAGTTCATACAAATAGTTGATTGTTTTTGTTCTTGTTTGTTTCTCATATTGATGGAGAGCTGTAAAGGATCTGATGTTACTTTACTTGCAGGCTAGCTCATTATTCTGTCTCTCGTTCATGGATGCTGGCAGAAGTCATGATATTCTCGGGTCTGAACAAAACGATTTTATTATTTATGGCAATAGCGGTAGTGACAGTACCAGTATCTTCTCAAGCCAGTTCCCAAGTCCACTCCCACAGGAATATGTGAAGAGAGATAGGTCACATGTGACGTCAGCGCACTGAGTGGGTTTTGTAACAGGAATACAGAGGCTGTGAAGCTTGGTTCAGGCTTCTCTAAAAATGCAGCTGTTATTGTCTTGGTTCACAAGAAATGCAAAAATGCAACAGCCCCATGGAATTAGCTACTGACATGGAATTGCAGGTTCGGGAATAGGTTTCTAAGTGCAGATGATTGAGCTCTACAATTGAAAATTGTATTTTGTGAGAAAAATACAAGAGAAACAGAAACAAACAAAAGAAGGGTCTTATGGTTTTTTAAAAATTTTTAATGTTTATTTATTTTTGAGGGGGGGAATGAGTCAGGGAGGAGCAGAGAGAGAGGGACACAGAATCCAAAGCAGGCTCGAGGCTCCAAGCTGTCAGCACAGAACCTGACACGGGGCTCAAACTCATGAACTGCCACTATCATCTGAGCCTAAGTTGGACACTTAATCGACTGAACCACCCAGGTGCCCCCAAAACAAGGCTCTTGTATTGAAAGGAGCAAAATATGGATTGCTAAAGACAATGAATTATATTAATATTCACTCACTAAGTTCAAGAAACCAACTGAAAAATAAAATTATATTCATATAATGTAAAGCTTAGAATGGGATTGCTACATCTTCATCTGAGGATATAATTACTATTTTGATTCATATTTTTGATTCTTAATAAATGTAATTTTAAGTTCATTCTTTCTGGAAATCATGTCCATAGGCTTGTGGAATGTGATGCTACGTCTGGGTGCTTATGTCAGAACTGCACTGGACTACTAACAGTTAGGGTTGAAACAGAGCACCATGTACGTGCTGCTGGTGACAAATGTCTTTCTTTAGCTCAGACTTCTCATCTTATTCTGCCTGCACTGTTTTATATTTCTACCTAAAACTGAACTCATCATTGAATTTTCTTTCCACACATACTCTTTCTCTATTATTTCAATTTTAGAAAACAAATGTGCAAGTTAGCAAGCACATTCACCCAGTTTCTCAAGCCAGATATGGTGAGCTGAGCCTTGCTCACTCCTCTTTGTATATAGCCCAGATCGAATCATTTACTTCTCATAATGCTGGAATCTCTCTATCTCTCTGCATCTTCACTGCCACCAACCTAGTCCAGGGCACCACAGTCTGGATGCCCACACTAGACTTCAAGTGATGAAATGGTCTTCCATTTCATTCTCTTCAGTAATGTCATACTTATCTTCAAATGGTTTCATTTTTCTTGAAGATAATTTAAAAATTTTTCATATTTGTTATCAGGCCATTCATTTTTTTGAGCCCCATCGTCCACCTCTCTTCAATAAAGTTCTGTGTTTTCGTTGGACTGTTCTTCAATTTCCTGCAGTGCTCAGATAAATATTCACCTCACAACCTCTCCGTATACTATTCCCTCCTCTTTTATTTCCTCTCTACCTAAGTTACTAACTACTTACTTACTATAGTCTCAGCTTAACCATCAAATTTCAAAGGTCCCTTCATAGACCTCAAGGTTATTTAAATTGCACAATCTGTATATTTCTAACACACTCTGTGTATTATACACTGTTTTTTAAAAATTTTTTTCATATTTGTTTCTTTTTGAGGGAAAGACAGACAAAGTGTGAGTGGGGAGTGGCAGAGAGAGGGAGACACAGAATCCAAAGCAGGCTCTGTGCTGACAGCTCAGAGCCTGATGTGGGGAGGAAACCCATGAACCATGAGATCATGACCTAAGCCAAAGTCCTATGCTCAACTGACTGAGCCACCCAGGAGCCTCATACACAGTTGTAAAATTCATATAAATGCATTATTGGATCTGTATGTTATACGCAGCTTCAGTGAGGGTGTTCACAAGTGTGAACTTGTTTTGCTCTCTTGTTTACTAAAATCCCCTCAGCACTTAGAGTCTGTAAGTCAAATTTCGGCAAATCATTGACAAATCCATTGCGACTGTTCTTCCCAGATACCTGAAGCTCATGGGATTTGTCACACAGAAGGATAATATTTAGAATGTTCACATACAAATGTATATTTCAAATAAAAATATTCCTTTTGAGGTTAGACCTTCTTTTATTCTTATTTTGACATCATGGCAAGGTTTCTGGATTTCTGATTTTTTTGCCTGTGTTTTGCACACTTGAAAACCAGGAAGAAATTAGAGAATATATGTCGAATTTCATGCCTGCTTATCAGTAGCACTTCAGGTGCTTTAAGTGGAAGAGGAGAAACATCCACAAGAATAAAATCAGTGAATTCTTTCATTTACTATTTCTAGCAACAGTAAAATCAATTGTATTTAGGAGGCAAAACAATATGCTAATTACACCTTTTATTCAGGATTGTCAGCTAACGGGTCAGCTTTCATTATCTACAGCATTCTATTAACCTTTTATAGATCTAGCTTCTTAAAATATGACAAAATGATCACTGCTTTTATTTACTAAAGCTTTTATTCCAGGTATTAGTAGAAGGAATTTTCATAAATTATTTTATTCTGTAAGTCCAACAAAGAATATGCAATAGATAATAAATCAGCAAATGTTTACTGAGTACCTGTTCTGGGCAGCCAATGTTCTAGTTGATGGGTCAATTGCAAAGAACAAATTAGATACAAAAAAATCCATGGTCTCCTGCAATTTGCATGCTAGCATGTGGAAATACATTAAAATGAGTAAACCAACTGCATACTCTATTAGAAGATGATAAGGGGTATAGAGAAACATAAGCTGGTGAAGCAGAGTCCCTCCTGGAGTAAGCTCAACTCAGCCTCCTCTGAACTCTTTTCAAGTAAGCCCTGATTTCTGGATCTCCACGGTCATCTCTGCATTACCTAATTTCATCAAGAATCCTGCTGTGTCGATTTAGTCAGAATCCTTGATATCTAATGTGGTTCTTCAACCTCTACCATTTCCCAGATGATGTCATATTACTCTGGCCCACCTTCACCAAGAAGTCTGTTAGGTGAGTTTAGCTAGAATTCTCCCCTACCTCCCACCTCACTTACTTCTGATGTTTCCTCTTAGTAATTCTCCACTCTGCTTCTTGGCTATAAATTCCCATTGTTCCTTATTATGTATGGAGTTGGGCCAAATGGCTCCACCAACTACTTTCCTCTTGGGAAGAATGGTGGAGATTTCTAAACCCTATACAAATATAAAAAAGTAGAGAATAAATATCACCCTGTAAATCATGTATATGCATTGGTTATCTTTTCTTCATAAGTTTTTTTTTTTTTTTTTTAACCTTTGCTTTTGGTGTCTTTCCATGGAAATGTTTTCTTTAAATCCTTTGAAGCCTATCAGTATTATAATTTGCCCAATACAGTTGTGTTTTATTGTTTCTCTCAAGGTGTTCTTCACAACTTTGAGTCATCAGGTATTCTGCTATCATTTGTTCTAAAACATAAAGTGTTTATTTTTCATTTTCTATTTGACATACACCCAAAGTGTATTTTGGGGTCATTTTGTCTAAGTTGATTAGTAGGGAATACAATAAGTGCAGAAAATGTTGCTGAATGTAGTAAAAAGCTAAAAATCAAGTAACAATCCCAATCTTCTAGGACTATCTTTAGCTACAGTGAATGAAGGCCCTTAACTGGGGCTTGATGCTTAATACATGGAAATGAAGTAGAATGAAAATATAGTTTTATACAAAATATACAAAATGTTTCGGTTCTGTGTTTAAAGCAATTTAATTGTCAAGTTTAGAATATAGAATATGTTTTACTTAACTTTGCTACCTTGACTTATATATTGTTTTAAAGTTTATTTATTTTGAGAGAGAGGGAGACAGAGAGAAAGAGAGAGAAGTGCGTGGGTGGGGGGGCAGAGAGAGAGGACAGAGGATCTGAAGCAGGCTCCCTGCTGACAGCAGCAGTGCAATGCAGGCTTTGAACTCAGCAACCTTGAGATCATGACCTGAGCAGAAGTCAGCCACTTAACCACCCACTGAGCCACCCAGGTGCCCCGGGGGAAACACTTTTTTTTTTATTTTTTAAAATTATTTTTAATTTTTTAATACTTTTTAAAAGTTTATTTATTTTTGAGAGAGAAAGCAAGAACACAGAATGTGAGGCAGGCTCCAGGCTCTGCTCTGACAGCTCAAAGCCTGATGCTAGAGCCTGTGATCCAGAAGATCAAAACCCAGGCTTAACAGACTGAGCCACTCAGGCACCCCAGAAACACTGTGTTTCAGTTTTTGTTGTCATTGTTGTTGTTAATGTTTATTGTTTTTTGAGAGAAAGAGAGACAGAGTGCAAGCGGGAAAGGGACAAACAGATGGAGACACAGAATCTGTGGCAAGCTCCAGGCTCTGAGCTATCAGCATAGAGCCCGTCGCGGGGCTCGAGCTCACAAACCGTGAGATCATGACCTGAGCCGAAGTCAAACACTTACCTGTCTCAGCCACCCAAGTCCCCCAAACACTGTTTTCCAATGAAATCAGAGAACATAGCATACAAAGAGCTAAACTACAGGAATATTTCTCTGAAAAGGTGAGATGATGGAAATGGAGAGGTGATGAAAGATGGTTCCAGAAGTGAGCAGGAGAAAACAAAAACCTGAGGGGAAGCATCAGAGCTAACAAGGCCGGCATCACACAACCACTGTAATTCCTGGGAAGCCTGTGCTCCCATGTTTTGTTTTGTCTTGTTGGTTTTTGTTTTGGTTTGTTTCATAGAAAACTTTTATTTTGATTTAATACTCTTATTTAATTTTAGTGAGTGGTCTGCTGATTCTCGCTAAAGCAGCGGAATAAGAGGACCCTTCCTCACATCAGCTAAGCCATCAAATCTGTGTAGCCAGCCGATGTCCTCAGTGTTCTGAGATCCCTTCTCTTCTATGAGATCGGTTTTGTACTTGTGTTAAAGTATTTCTAATGCCACTTTTGCTTCAATTTCTAGAGTTTTGAATGGAATAAATATCTTTATGAATCAAAGCACAAGCATCTTTTGTGAAGGAATACAGATTCTCTTTTGTTGTCATCTACTTATCAAGTCCCTTATCTAAAACTGTATCATAACAGAAGGCCCCAAGATTACAGGAACTTCTGGAGCTCTGAACAAACTGACCACATATTCACCTTCAAAGGCCCACTCCATCACACTGTCCATCATCATGGCACAAGGATGACCCTAAGACTTATTCATTCCTCTTGGATCATGACCTTTGGAAATAAGAAACCTAACTTCACAGGACTCGGTCACAGGGGAATACATGCCCAAGGCTGTCTGTCCACAAGAGCTGGAATGGGCTTCCAGCAACACCACCCACTTAAATGCCTGACAATCTGGAACAAGTTGAATGGTTTTGTTCATCACACAGATAGGGCCAGCATCAATTTTCTCAACGTGTTTAACTTCAATCTTCTCAGTTAGAGGAGTTAATGATAACTGCCCTTTTTTTCTCTCTTTTCTAAGGAGATCATTACGCATTTCTATCAGTTCTGTCAGTGACAGCTGAGAAGCTGGTCTTGTGGCTATAAATCTCTAGTCGGCCATGCCATGCCACCACCAGGGGTCACCCGCTAGAGCTGAAACCTCCAGACCTCCATAGACATTGCCTCCTTCATGGCCCTTGTGCTCCTGTGTTTTTTGTTTTTTGTTTTTTAAATAAAACAGTATTCATTTATAATTTCTGAAAGAGAGAGAGAGAGAGAAAACAAGTGTGGAACGTGCAGACAGATAGAGGGAGACACAGAATTCGAACAAGCTCCAGGCTCTGAGCTGTAAGCACAGCCCGACACAGGCTCAAATCCACGAACCATGAGATCATGACCTGAGCTGAAGTTGGACGCCTAACTGACTGAGCCACCCATGAACCCCTGTACTCCCATGCTTTAATCTCACTAATGAAAATGTCAGTTATCTTTGTAAAATTTTTGTCAAATGACACTTATCTGTAAACCACTACATATTTCTTCTTTCCAAAAATTTAAGCATTATAGACCTATAAATTTATTATTGATCATGAACAGTTCAACTAATGA
Organism: Hyaena hyaena; assembly: GCF_003009895.1. Lineage (NCBI taxonomy): Eukaryota > Metazoa > Chordata > Mammalia > Carnivora > Hyaenidae > Hyaena > Hyaena hyaena. Next base: position 117,353 of record NW_024081459.1, on the reverse strand, counting down.
AAGGCTTTAAAGTGTCTAGGCATGAATTTAATTTACAATTCTTTGATAAGTTATTCTAAAACTAAATAGCTTCTAATTATTTTGAAGTTTTTTTCCAGTCACAAAGGATTGACATTAAACTCATTTTAAAATGATTTTGAAGAACTTTTGGTTCTGTCTGAGTATTTCATTAAGGCATTAATATTTCAATTAACAAATAACAAGTCTTCACAATCGAGGGATTCGATTGCATACAAAATAATTGATTTGTTTAAAGTGCACTCAGAGTTATACAGAAAAGATATATTCCAAACCTTTCTTTCAGAAGATAAGACAGATCTTTTGTGAAAATGAACAAGAATTTGAGAGAGGTGTGATGTTGTCTTAGAAGCAAGTAATAACTGAAATGAGAAAATACATAAAATTTTAAAAACTTAAAAAACATCATGCAAAATTTTCCATATTCAACCAAAAATTTTACTGGAGGAAAACTTATAATGTTAATGTAGTATTTTAGAAAATTACCAGGGCATCTGGGTGGCTCAGTCAGTTGGGTGTCCGACTTCGGCTCAGGTCATGATCTCACGGTCTGTTGGTTCAAGCCCCGTGTCAGGGTTCTGTGCTGACAGCTAGCTCAGAGCCTGGAGCCTGTTTCGGATTCTGTGTCTCTCTCTCTAGCCCTCCCCTGCTCATGCTATCTCTCTCTCAGAAATAAATTTTTAAAAAACCAAAAAGAAAGAAAAAAGAAAATTACCTAGAATGAAGCAAATTTAGCTAAGTGGTCAAATCAGTAACTTAAAAAATAAAATGTAAACTCAAAGAAAAATACGATAAGAGAATTAAAATGAACAAATGTTATTAGAAATAAACAGGGAGTAAAATTTTGACTTTCTAATATGACTCAGAAGAAAGTTAGACTTTTAGAAGAATGATCAGGATAAAAAAAGAAAAGTAGGGGTCAGAATGAAACTGACACAGAAAAGTAGAGCTAAACGACAGAGACACTAGACTAAAAAAAAGGACATATTATGATTGATTCTGTAATATTATAAAAAGAAAATGGACCACTACTGGGAGACAACCCAATCAAAATTAACACACCCAAAGTAAAAACTGGATTGATCTATAACTCACACATTTCACCAAAGCTACTTCCTTTACAGCTTTCCATTTCTTAGTAGAGAACAGCTTTCCCAATTTAGTAGCTCTGACCAGAGTACTTGGAAATATAATTGGTTTTAGTACCTCACATAATATTCTTTAGGAAATCTCATTGCTATGGCTTTTAAAATATGTGCAAAATTTGAGCACTAATCCATTTCTACTGTTACTAAGTCTTCACCATCTTTCACCAAGATAATGTCATTATCAACTGATCATTCTGTTCCCATCATTGTTCACCATCCTCACCACCAATCTACCTGAAAATGGCTGCTAGAATAATAGTCATAAAATATCAGTCAGTTCCACAGAATTCCAGTAAATATAGCATACCATTGGCCACACATATACCGGTTATTATAAAACTCACATAGGAAAATAAATATGAAATAATAGAAAATTTGAAAATAGAATAATAAAGTTACCTTAGATTTGTCAGATAACAAAATATATCATAAACCATTCTAGTGACTATAAACCAGAGACACAGTACAGAGAGTCCATAAATACATTTTTCATATGTAATTAAGGTGACATCTCAAACAGTTGAGGAAAAGGTGGTCTTTTTATGATACAGTGCTGGCAAAACTGGATAGTCATTTTGCAAAAGAAAAATAGATAAAATTGAATACATAAAATGTATGTACACTAGGGTAAATACCAAATGAATGTCACCTAAGTTTAATAGAAAATGAAATTATACAAACAATAGAAGAAACTCTGTGTAGATTTCCTTTAAATCTGGATGTAAGAAAATACTTTTTAACAAAACATTTAAAAATACAGGTGTAATAAGAGATCAATACATTCAGCCATATAAAGCAATTGCATGGAAAAAATAAGTAAAATAGTACTTATGAAAAAGTAAATACAGTGGAACACATATTTACAATGAATATAATAGAAAAAGGGCCAGACTCACAAATATGTAAATACTGTTTAAATCATTTTGTTGAGGTATGATTGACATATAAAAAGCTGCATGTATTTAATGAATACACCATGGTATATTTGGAGATCAGTGTATATCTTCGATATCACCATAACTTACGTTCTAAATATATGCATCACCTTCAAAAGTTTCCTCCCTTCTTTATTTATCATTATTTTTTATGTGTGACATTAATACTTAAGATCTATCCTCTCAGCAAATGTTTAAGTATATAATATAGTATTAAATTTAGGCTCTATGTTTAAAGATCTTTAGGACTTAACCATCTTGCAAAGCTGAGAGTTTGTACCCCCAGACCCTGGCAACCATGCTTGTACTCTCTGCTTCCATGCATGTGACTCTTTCCAATTCATATAAGTGAGCTCATGCGGGATTTCCCCTTTTACGTCTGGCTTAGTTCACTCAGCATAATATCCTCTAGGTTCATGTATGCGGGTGCAAATAACAGAATGCCCTCCTTTTCTAAGGCTGAATAATATTCCATTGTGTAGATGCCACAGTTTTTAATGTTTAGTGATTTATTTTTTATTGAAAAAACCTTTTTAAATGTTTATTTATTTTTGAAAGAGAGTGAGCATGAGTAGGGGAGGGGCAGAGAGGAAGATGCAGAATCCCAAGCAGGCTCCAGAGTCTGAGCAGTCAGCCCAGAGCCAGAAGCGGGGTTTGAATCCACGAACTGTGAGATCATAACCTGAGATGATGTTGGACCCTTAACCGACTGAACCCCCCAGGCACCCCTATGCCACCATTTCTTGAATATGGAGGAAAAAAAAAAAAGACTAAACACCTGATGAAAAATGTGTAAAAGTCACAGACATAGACAGAGTAGTATACACTACACACACACACACACACACACACACACACACATATTTGAAGTAGCTCTTGAAAATTTGAAAGAATGCTCAATGCTCATAATAAAAGAAATTAAAATTAAATTAAAACTATATCAAGATACCATTTCTTATCCCATTATAAGGAAGTTTAAATAATATACTTTAGTGCAAGCTATAGGATAACAGGCTCCCTTATGCACACCCAATGCATTTGTTAACTTGTATAACTCCTGTGTTACACACCAACAACATCTTAAACCAACAACAACTATATTTGCATTTATATTAAATTAAAAATATTAAAAATATATGTAATTTATAATAAATGCAAATATGCATTTATTAAAATGCATTGTATTAAAAATATTCATTGTGGCCTTATTTGAAATAGTAAAAAATCAGGAACAAACTCACAGGACATAGTTTGAAAACTATGGTTTTTAACCATATAGCTATGGACCATATAGCAATGGAGTATAGCAAAACTATCTATCAATGGAATACTATAAAGCTTTAAAATAGAATGAAAAGAATGTTATGATCTGGTGTAATTCTTAAGACAAAATGTTACTTTGTTTTCAAAAAAGCAATGTGCAATGACATACATACTATATATATATGTATATATATGTAGATACTATATATGTGTGTATATATATATAGTATACTATATACATATAGATACTATATATAAGTATGTATATATATATAGTATGCTATGTACATACAGATACTATATATATGTATGTGTATATAACTGCCACCTGTTGTAAGGAAGTAAAAAATGTAAGACATGATATGTATGTGTGACCCCATTTTTGGAAAAAGAAAAAAATCCACTTCATAAACACAAAACTAATTAAATTAAATCATTTATCTATAAGAACAGCAAGAGAATGGAATGAGACTTTGATATTTGAATTCTGTTAATTACTCCCAAAGTCAAACAATGCAATTAAATCTAAATTATATCAAACAGGAGGATAAAGGTAAAATTAAATACAAGTAGAAAAACATAACTACATCAAGTTGATAATATGCAGAGAATATATGCGTCCGCCTACACACAGAGAATAAATTGTTTCAAGTAATTTTGAACATCATGCTTTGATTGTACTTCCTTTATGAGAAGTCTCTGAAGGACAAAAAGAGAAAAGGGATCTTGAACTTGGGTGATATGTTATTAGTTGTGATATCGGTGAAGCAATTTCTATTCTATTTTGTATACACTGTAAAAAGAAATAAAATATCTTTGCAGTTGGGAACTCAGAGGCTCTAGAGGGAAATGGAGCTCTAGATACCAATAAGGATAAAGTGAGAAATCTTGGAATGAAAAATATGACATAAACTTATAGATAATAAAAAAACAGATGAGTAGGTAACAAAAGCCACCAACAAGGCCTAGAAGCAATGATACCACGCTAACAGTGACCATGACTAGCCTCCAGTCATGTTTTCATAAACTATTTGCAACGTCTTTAATCCATAAGTGATTTGGGGTCTGTAGAATAAAAAAAATAATACAAACTAAGTCTCCAATAATTTTGTGCATCAGAAATCAAGGATGGGCTCAAAAACTAATGGACATATCAAAAACATACACTACATGCTCAAATTGTGCAAATATCGCTACTGGGAATTCTTTTATCTGCCACTACCTTCTGTGTCCTTTCTGAAACTCTGTGTCAGCGTCTTCCCATCAGCTGTTCATTTTACTCAGAGTGCTCTTTACCATACATCCCACTCGCTCACTTCTAGGCTTGGCTCCAATGTCCCTTCTCAGTGAGGCTTATTCTAATCTCTCTACTCAAAATTTTACACATCCCAAAACTTGTGATCCTTTCCAGCAGGATCTATTTTTTCCACTGCACTTCTAAAATGCTATGAATTGGTTATCCTGATTCGCCCCCCTTCCCACCAGAATAAGTACCCATTAAAGTAAGGGGATTTTTTGTTTTGTTTTTTGTTTTGTTTGTTTTTGTCTGTTTCATTCATTGTTATTCATTAGTCACTCTAGGCCTGACCTAGTAGTTAGTGCCTGGCCTAAAAACACTCTGAATTAATATATTTTTAAAATAATTTTTATTGACTTCTAAGTCTCCGTTTTGTCTATTACATTATAGCTGCTTCTCTATGGTCATTAGCTTTATGAAATAGAAAAGATGATTTTTAGAAAGCAAATCATTTGTGTACAGTTTGGTATTGAGTTATTCTTAGTACATTTCCTTCTTTCATTACTTATTTCTAATAGGCAATCAAATCTTGTCAATCCTTCCCCCTAAATGTCTTTAAATGTGTTGTTTTATTTACTGGCTGACTCCTAGCACCTTAGTTCTGGAACTCATCATCTCACACCTGGATTACTGAAATAGCCTCACTTCTGGCAGCCATGCACAAATCTTTTCTGCATCATTCCTTCCTAAATGAGTGTTTAATTTTTCTAAATAACAGCTTTCAAAATGTGACTTCCAAATGTAAAAATTATCAATGAGTCTCTAGACACTTATGAGAAAATACCTTCAGTGTGGCTTTCAAGTGGATTCTGGGATCATGTCCCCATTATACCACTGTCTTTGATATTAACATAGTTAATTATTTAGAGGCAAAATTATGTAAAATATCACAGAAATAGATGGAGCAATTTTTAAGTCTTCATATTATTAGTGGTTTTGAGAGGCAATGCAGTCAGTGAAAACAGACTAATATTAAAAATTGGTGTCAAATTGCTGTCCCTTTCACAACAGAAAAGGTCTGAGGACATCTATCTTTCACTGTCTGGAATTTATGCTGTATTAAAGGCACAGAGTTGGTTTGTATTCATGCGAGGTTGGGATAGCCCCAGTGACAGTAGGTAAATTAGTCTTTATGAGAGAGAATTCATGTTGGTAATTACATGCACATCCTTTATCTCTACCATTAGGACCAAATGTTTATGGTCATAGGATTATATACCTGTCTTTTTGACTGTTGAAGCCTCTTTCAGGATGAATAGTTTCTGATAAGCATTACTATGAGACACAGTCACTGTCACATTTTGTTTCCCTCCTTGCATCCACCCACATCACTCTCAAACTGTTGTCCTAGATCTTTCAATCTTGATAATAACAGCCAAGTCATTTACTGACCGCAGATCATTGTACTCTGTCAAAAGAAGAGAATACCAGTTGATATCTAAAATGAAACACATGCATGTGCACACACACACACACACACACACACACTGCTTACTGACGTGTTAGAGAACTATCTTATATAAGGATGGTCTTTCTAAGCAGAGCAAATGGCCATCTTATGTAGCTTTGGAAGGTGTGCACCTGAAGGATAAGTAGTTTTTCAGAGGTAAAAGCAGTTTGATGTTAATTGCGGAGGTGTGATTACTTCAGTGCGACTGTAAGTTGTTTGACTTATTCATTGGTGTGATTCCTTTCTTAATTGGATGACTTTTTCAAGAGCAAAAGCTTCAAGTGCTTGGTAGTTTTTCAGAAACATATTTGCTGTGGCAGTCATTGTTTTTTCTTTGTTTTGATGGGGAAATATACATAAGCTGAATGCATTATTTAAATCTTTGTTGGTGGTTCTAAACTCTTACTCAACTCCTCACCCTTGGGATATGGTTTTGATTCTAATTTTCTCTTTCGAGGGGCGCCTGGGTGGCTTAGTCGGTTAAGCGTCCGACTTTCACTTAGGTCATGATCTCGCAGTTTGTGGGTTCAAGCCCCGCGTCGGGCTCTGTGCTGACTGCCAGCTCAGAGCCGGGAGCTTGTTTCAGAGTCTGTGTCTCCCTCTCTCTCTGACCCTCCCCTGCTCACGCTGTCTCTCTTTCTCTCTTCTAGAAATAAATAAAAATATAAAAAAAATAAAGAATTTAATTTTCTCTTTCAAATGTGGGAGTGAGATAACTTTCATGGATTTCTACTGATTCTTCTTACAAAACCATTAATGAAGGGCCTGACAAGCTATGTTAAGAAATTATTTATTATTTTTTTAAGTTTTTTAAAATTTATTTTTGAGAGAGAGAACACAAACTGGAGAAGGGCAGAGAAAGAGAGAGAGAGAGAGAGAGAGAGAGAGAGAGAGAATCCCAAGCAGGCTCTGCACTGTCAGCTCAGAGCCTGATGCAAGGCTAGATCTCAGGAACCATGAGATCATGACCTGAGCTGAAATGAAGAGTCCCACCCTTAACCAACTGAGCCATCCAGGAGCCCTGAAGTTATTTTTATCCTTCAGTCAAAAGTAGAGCATCAGAGAGTTCTATACAGAGACTCATGATTATATTTTACAAGTTTTAAAACTTCTTCAGAGCGGAGAATAATTTGTCAGAGAACAAATAGTGAATAAAGATAAAAATCTGTTTTAGATATTAAGAAGAGGGAAGAAGTGAATAAACTAACACAGTGGGTGAAAGAAAGAGACAGGTGGGTGAGTTCAATAACTGTTTCCACTGTAATAAAAAGTGCCAAAGTCAAGCAGAGGCAGATCCTTGCGGCTGCTCCTGGAAATTGCGGGCAGAGAGGACCAAACTGCTTGGGGGCTGCCACCCGCCACTGCATTTCCAAAGAGGCTAGAAGATAGGTAACTACCCACAGTGGTAGCGAGCTGGAGACCAGCTCCGTGTTTTTCACAGCACATGCGTTCAACAGTTGTCGGAAGGTTTGAGGATGTTTCTGTATTTGGTGAAATGGGTTCTTTAGCTTTGTTCCCCAAGTAGCCCTCAAGTGGGGCCGTCGGTGAGCGTGGGTGCGCCACTGCTGGGTGGACGATGAAGACAGTCGGGAAGCAGCCCCTCCCATCACCAGCTCTCCTCTCTGAAAGTCACGTGAGTCCTGGTCCCTCCAGGCCTGTGCTGCTCAGCCCTCCTGGTGCTGGGCTTCAGGGGACGGGCTGAGGAAGCTCCAGTGCGCCTGCTCCAGGCACCAGGTAACGGCGGAGCTGCTGTGTCCCTGAGGTCCCAGGAGCCAGGACCCGGCCTGAGTAGTGGTGAAGCCACTGGCAGTGCCCCCTCCCTGCCACCGTGTATGGGGTAAAACTCTGCCCTTGAGGTGCCTGTTCTTCACTCCTACCTCTCTTTGCCCTGGAGAGGATTTCCCAGTTGGCTGGAGAACTTGCGTGTAGAGGAGCAGGGATTCCTTGCGCGGTGCTGATTGAAAGAGGGAGGGTCAGAGAGACTGTTGTCTCAACGTGAGAAGGGAGAGGCCACCGAAGTGTTAAACACAAGATTCCCTCACAACAATGGGGGAAAAAAGTTTCAGCTTTGTTGTTAATGGGATTTCACACTTGGTTAAAGAGCCTAATGAACCAAAATGAGCTTCATTCTCCCCCTACCCCGGTCTGAGATTGGAAAAGTGAAAAAGAGCTGAGAAATGAGTAAAAGGAGCTGTAAGAAAATAAGTTTAATTTTGGGGCGCCTGGGTGGTTCAGTCGGTTGAGCGTTCGGCTTCGGCTCAGGTGATGACCTCACGGTTCGTGGGTTTGACCCCCACATTGGGATCTGTGCTGACAGCTCACAGTGTGGAGCCTGTCTTCAGATTCTGTGTCTCTCTCTCGCTCTGACCCTCCCCTGCTCACGCGGTCTCTCTCTCTCTGTCTCAAAAATAAATAAAAACATCAAAATTTTTTAAAAAAGAAAGAAAATAAATTTAATTTTGAACACTGCATTCACGTTTTATTCCTGTCATGGTACATTACCATGAATTTAGCGACTTAACACCTATTTAGAAGGCCTGGTTGGCTCCATGGTTTTCTGATCCATGTTTCACAAAGCCATGATCAAGGGGTCAGCCGGGTGCTTATTGTAAGGTGCTGAAAAGAATCTGCATCCAAATTCATTCAGGTTGTGGTGCAATTCTGGACTTTGTGGTTGTAAGACCGATGTCCCCATTTCATCAGTGCCTGCAGCCAGGGCTCTGTCTTTGCTTCCAGACCCTGTCTGCATTTCTTCTCATGCTTTCCTTATGGCAGCCCGGCCAGTAACCATGGGTGGAATCTCTCCCACCCTTTGGACATCTTCCACAGCCTCTCTGCAGCCCCTTCGCCTGCTGACTCTTCTGCTGCTAAGGACTCATCCAATTACCTTGGATTCACCCAGATTATCTAGGATAATCTTCCTATTTTAAGGTCAGGTGCAAGCTTTTAACTCACTTCTTATCTATCAGGGCCCTTTGGGAAGAGGAATAACCTCAGTATAATCTTCTGAGTCTGCTACAGATCAACCTTTCTGGAAAATGTATTAACCTTATTTACCAGCAGAAAGACAATGAGGAGTCCTGCTTATAAAATAGTTTTGCAGCATATTCCTTGTGTAGGTTTCTTATTGTAAAAAAATGGAGTGTGTGGATTTATAGAAATAGGGTTCCTTTGCATAATCATTGTTTCTTTATATATTGCTTAGAAAGTAACTTAGATTTTAAGTCTGAAACTAAATATGTTCATATAATGGGAGCAAAGGGCAATTTTGGGAGCTGCCATCTGTGTTATCAGATTTCTTCGACTGATTGCACAATGGTTCATTTGTACTCGGTGTTGGTTTCCATTCAGTAATTTATAAAAAGTGGTGCTGAGTGAGAGATACTAATTTTATTCTGATGTAACTCTTCAAATAGTTTTTTGTTATGTGTGTGTAGGAGATCACCCAGAAAAGGATTAGTACAAAACTCTAGGGAAAAAAAAACTCTTGAAGAATACTTGTAGAAAGAGGAATCTCTTAAGACTTGACCAGAGATAGTGACTATCATATATAGTGTATTTAACTGTCATGATCAATTTCACTGAGCCATGGGATACCCAAACATTTGGTTAAACATTATTCTGGATATAACTGTGAGGATATCTTTGGATAAGATTAACATTTACATCAATACACTGAGTAAAGTAGTTTGCTTTCATAATGTGGGTGGGCCTTATGCAATCAACTGAAGGCCTGAATAGCACAAAATGGCAGAATCTCTTGTGGCTAACAAACTGCCTCCTGTCTGACTGCCTTTGAACTGGAATATCAGCTTTTTCTTGCCTTCAGACTCAAACTGAAGCTTTGACTCTTCTTGGGTCTCAAGTACACTAGCCTTCAGACTGGAGCTATATCATCTCTTCTGCTGCTTGTCAGGCCTTTGGACTTGGACTGGAACTGTGCCATTAGCACTCCTGGGGCTCCAGCTCGCCATCGCCAGCTACAGATCTTGGGACTTGTCAGCCACCACACTCAGGTGAGGCAATTCCTTACAGGCTCTCTCTCTCTCTCTCTACCTGGAAGCAAATGACTTAAAGTAGAAAACAAAATGAAAAAAATTTATGCAAAATTACAATGTAAAGTTAATATAAAATGTACAGTGTTACCTAATATTTACTGAGGCTATTTTTAGGTTTTTATGTAAAATCTGTTGGTTATCTATATTTTGGTTACATATGGCATATGTTTTTTCTTTCTTTTTTTTTTTAAACTCCTAATATAGATCAAAAGGATGGAAATAATATTTAAAGTAGGAAGGAGTCAATAATGTGAAAGGCTACATCAGTTTTGGTTACGAAAGAAGAATGGTAAAGGTGGTTAGAGCAGAATGATGGGATTGTTATGGGGTCAGAGAGAGAAAAGAAGGTGACAGCGTGAAAATAGTAAGTATAGATAATTCTACTTGCAAATTTGGCTTGTCTTCATTACTAGACTACATCTCCATCACAGAAGACAGTCTCTACCCATTGTCTTTTTTATTCATCAGTTTATTCTCAGCACCCAGGAAAAATGTAACACATATTTAAACAATATTTTTCTTAGCACTCTTCCATTTTCCAGCCATTGTGTGCACACCGTCTTCATTTGCTCCTAATGACAATGTCAAACAATCTTACTATGATTCATAAAAGGAAAGTGCATCTCAGGCAAGTTTACTCACAAAACTAGTTAATTCTAAATTGTGATTGATCTCTTATTTTCTTTTAATCCATTTATTAAAATTGTTTTCACAGGCCAACATTTTCAGTGGCAAATATTTAAAAGTCTGTATTCATAAAAGCCATACATGATAATTCTCAGAAAATTTTAGGTGAGATAATGATGCAAATGATGTACCTTCTCATTTCAATCTTCTTAATAGTTAGGTTTCATTTATATATGTTATATAAATAAATATAAATATTATATACCATATATATTCAAATTATATTACCTGTAATTTAACTAAATAAATAAAACTTTGTTTCGTCTCACTTACTAAATTGGATATTTTCTACCTGGAAATGAATGATTTGAAGGATTAAAAAACAAGAAACATAAACAATTTACTCAAAAATATAATGCAAAATTAATACAAATGTACGATGTTATCTAATATTTACTGAAATTACTTTTAGGTTTTTAAGGAGTTGATTAGTAAATACAGTATGAAACCAACCACTGTAAAGAACCATTTTCTGGGGACACCTGTGTGGCTTAATCTGTTGAGCCTCTGACTCTTGATTTTGGTTCAGGTCATGATCTCCTGGTCATGAGATCAAGCCTTGCATCGTCAGGCTCGGCACTGTACGTGGATCCTGCTTGGGATTCTCTCTCTCCCTCCCTATCTCTACTGTCTCTCATTCACTCACGCTCATGCACATAAACTCTCCCCACCTCTCTTTTAAATAGATGTATAAAAAAAAAGAAACAGTTTTCTGAGTAGCATCACCTTTTATTTAATCATCACACCATGTGTCCTTGCACATGTAAACTTAAGTGATATGTCTGAAATGAAATAAAAATGAAGCAGAATGTGAAGAAAGCTATGATTTCAAAAGTCAGAGAAACTTATTTCAGAGATCAATGTGTTTAATCTTTTCTATTAAGAATTTATACTGTATAATATTAACTCATTTTAAGCATTTAAATAATAATGAAATAATAACAAAAGAAATATTTACTTTCTTTTCTGTAAAACCAGCACTATACTAGAAAGTTGTAAGCAAAATAAAATATCCTTCATCCACAGATGCTTCTAAACTTGTAATAAAGCCAATTAAGCTCAGAAATCTTTTGTTCAGTTTCAGCTGAATGCAATAAATTTTGGTAGGCACTTTAAGTAAAAAGCAATGATGTGCTTTTTCTCCCCTCCAGGAGATCTCAACTTACTGGGTGGCGGGGGGGAAGGGGGTAGGGGGCTGTGAATAACAATACAAAGAAAACGCTAATAAGTAATGTAAAGGCACAAATATATTTCAATAGAAGAACAAGGAAGATGAATTTTATTCTTAGATGAACTATTACATGTGGAAACAGCTTATAAAGTGACTATTTTATACAGGGTCTTCAAAAATAAGTTGATATTTACTAGGCAGAGGTTGATATGGTGACATGGACAGACTACAGATGCACGGTCTTCTTAGGGAAGATGAATAGAATGAAGATAAAGAAATAGGCGGGGGGTAGGGAGGTTGCCTGAGCTGCTCAGTCAGTTAAGCTTTAGACTTTGGCTCAGGTCATGATCTCAGGGTTAGTGAGTTCAGTTAGTGATTTCGAGCCCTGTGTCAGTCTCTATGCTAACCGCTCAGAGCCTGGTGTCTGCTTAGGATTCTTTGTCTCCCTCTTTTTCTGCCCCTCTCCTACTTGCACTCTGTCTCTCTCTCTCTCTCTTTCAAAAATAAATAAACATGAAAGAAAGAAAGAAAGAAAGAAAGAAAGAAAGAAAGAAAGAAAGAAAGAAAGAAAGAAAGAAAGAAAGAAAGAAAAACGGGCAAGTACAGTTTACATGTCCAGAATGATAGACTACTGTAGCTTGGGCCTGATTGTGTGTGTGTGTGTGTGTGTGTGTGTGTGTGTGTGTGTGTGTGGAGCATGCACAGCAGTATGGCAGTGTGCTGGGTTTAACAACCTTGGTCTAGGTTTCAAACAAATGTGAGACCTGATGTATCATATTCACTATGTTCTCTAGTATAAATGTCCGCTATTGCCAATTTCAGCTTCCCAGTGTGATGTCACTGAATTTAGAGTTAGGATGAGATGCACCCAGTTGGCTTATATATGAATAAGCTCCAGGTTTCTAGGTGTTTTCATGTATGTGTGTGCATATGGAACAGGGTCAGAAAGGAAATAGATGGAGAAATGGGGAGGTATAATATTTGGGGTTGGGATCAAGTACATAGAACACTGTTGGGGAAAAAAAAATACAAGTCTGTTTATCATGTAAAAAATATTCTGAAGATCGCATTCAGGGCTCATGTCATGGTTTCTGGAGGCCTCGAGGGTTCTTTTAACTCTGTGCTCTGTTCTCTTTATAAATCAGCTTCAAAATATAAACATCGTCTCTTTTTTTAATGTTTTATTTATTTCTGAGAGAGAGAGAGAGACAGCATGAGCAGGGGAGGGTCAGAGAGAGAGGGAGACACAGAATCTGAAGCAGGCTCCAGATGCGGGGCTCGAACCTATAAAATGTGAGGTCATGACCTGAGCCGAAGTTGGATGCTTAACCGAATAAGCCACTCCAGTGCCCCACATCATCTCTTCATCGAAGAAAGTTACATCAGGTTTAACATCATGGCTACTTTGTAGGCTAGAAAAATAAAGAAAGTTTCTTTTTTTAGTGGAAGAAGAACACATGTACCACTTCTTATAAAGATAATTTTTTGAACTCCCATCCACACCTCTATTTCCATCTCATAGTCCAAATCTTAGTCACATTGAATATGTAAATGTAAGAGAGACTCAGAAGTAAATCTCAGACTGGAAAAATCATAGCCTTAAATAAAAATCTTTAAAAAAGATGTCTAAATATAGGAAATATATTCACACAATTTGCAGTCTTTACAAGAAGATATTGTGGTAGAAAAATAAATTAGAAATCATGCCAGGGTCAAAGTTAAACATCAGCAAAAGAAAGTTAAAATTATTCTATACCTTAACTATGGGACTTTTCTTTTATTCCCTTTTAAGATACTGCTTCCCAGTAGTGGAAAGGATATTTGATCAGAGGTACAGAAACTTTGTTCCCTGAAATATCCATTCAGTTGTCTCATAGACAACATTAGCAAGAAAATAATGTGATTGCAGATTTTGAAGACTATAACAAATCTAATGTCAGCCCTATCCATATACAATAACATTTTGACTTTGTGCTACCAAAGTGCAACTAAGAAATTATGTCTAAGACACTCCACTAGTTTAGGATGGAACTTGGGAGCTGGAAGTATGGCTTAAGAGTAAAATGCACAAAGCATCTAGGTGGCTCAGTGGGTTAAGCGTCTGACTTCAGCTCAGGTCATGATCTAATGGTTCTTAGTTTGAGCCCTGTGTGACATTTTGTGCTGACAGCTCTGAACGTGGAGACTTCTTGGCATCTTGTGTCTCCCTCTCTCTGTCCCCTCTTTGCTCACACTTTCTCTCTCTCTCTCTCAAAATTAATATATATTAAAAAAAAATGTGAAAAGTACTATGGAGATTGTGAAATGGAGAGGAGAAGTAAGGAGAAACAACCAAAAGGAATGATGGGACTTTCAAAGTGTGTGATGGTAGAAAGGAATTCCATGCATATTTATGATTATAAAACAGTAAAATTCATTTTCTTTATAGTTACAAATTTTTCTTAAAACACTGATGACATGGCTGTTGTAAGTGAGCTCTTACATATGCAGCCTGAAGTCACTGAAGGTGTTTGAAGGGAATAGAAAAAAAGTAAAGTTTAGGTTTCTGCTTGGAAGACTTATTCTTGTAGCAGACTGTCTAATTCATGTATTTTGAATGAATAGACAATGGAGGCATGAAAATTGGTAAGAAATCAAACCCAACAACTCAGGGAGGAGAGAGTGAGCTGCACATTAAGGCAGCAGTATTGTTGTAAAGGGAAACATGAAGTAAAAAATCTTGTCAAGTTGTATCACTAAGATTTACAAGTAATAGGCTGTGGAAATTTGAAGAAAATGTACCTAAACCTCCCTGTGTGACTCACTGACAGAATACAGCATCGCTTAACAAGATATGTAGAACACACTAGGAAGGAAACACTTGTGGAAGAAAGAGGTACAATCAAATTGAGTAAATTCTTCTAATTTTTAAAATTATCTACTTATTTTTATTTTTGAGAAATTTGCTAAAACCCCAAAATAGGCATTCTGTAATTATTGGACAGATAGATATAGATACAAGACTCAGGGTAAAAATATAGATAACTAAAGAGCATCCACTGGAAGAGGAAAGAGGAGACCACATGGCAGAGAAGAAAAGAAGGAGAAACACCTGAAATTTGAGGAAAGACTAACAGTAGAAAGACTTACAACATTATGCTAAGCAAAATAGCTCAGGGAAAAATAGAGATCATATGATTTCACTCATGGGTGTGAATTGAGAAACTGAACAGGTGAACATAGGGAAAGGGAAGGAAAAATAAGATAAAAAGAGAGAGGGAGGCAAATCATAAGAGACTCTTAAATACATTTAGGAGGATACTCTTCAGGGTGAGCACTGAGCACTGGGTGTCATATGTAAGGGATGAGTCACTGGGTTCTACTCCTGAAGCCAAGACTACACTATATGTTAACTCACTTGAAAAAAAAAAAAAAAAGACTAACAGAAAAGGGAGCTGTAAAGAGACATGGAAGAAGCTCTGAAACCACAGTTACAGGAACAGTTCATCTGCATAAAGTATTATACCTTAAATGTTTGGCTAATGAGCACCTTTTTCTCATAAGAAACTTGAAGACAGATACAAGGAAAACACTAATAATGATTGAATCTGCCAATGCCCTTGATTGGATGCCTCATAAAATGACTCTACCTATTTTAAGAAAGAGAGAACATCAGAGGTTCCAAGGAAGGACAAGAGAGTGGAGACCAGGTGCCCGGAGAACAACAAAAATTAAAGACAAGTGCCCGGCTCATAGCTCACACAGTGTCTGTCTCTGCAATGACTTTTCCTTTTGTTTTTCCACCTCCCTTTCTCAAAAGTTTCAGAGAGGAGACTTGTGGCCCATGTTCACAACACATGCCTGCCCTGAGACTGTGCTTCCGGAGGGAGCTGGAAAAACTGGCTTCCTGTGGTTCTGAAGGCAGGGTCACCTTCCTCGTCACTCCCTATGTGGGGACCTCCACAGAAGGAAGATGAGGGAACAGTGGAGGAGGGGAATACTCAGAGAAGCTATGAGTGTTCATGACGTGCTAAGTGTTTATATTGTGCCACACACTGAGCTGAAGGCTTAACATGCACTTTCTGAGATGATTTTGACACGTTATGTGGCTTCAATATACACACTGCACAGAAGACGAAACTAAAGTGTAGGGAGACTTAAGTACTCTAAAGTCACACAACTTATAGGCGGGACAAGAATGAAAGCTCAGCAAGTCCCACGTATACAAATTTGACCAGATTTGGACTTTTAAACTTTAACACTACCCCATATTATTAACTTGCCTTAGATAATTCATCTAATTAGTGACTAAATTGTAACTAAAAACCGTTAACTGCTATCAGTATCAGGGGCTGTGTAATAAAATGTTCTCTCCTAAGTACTTAGAAATAATGGGAATAAGAATTAGTACTCAGGTTAAAATTATGAGTTGAATATATAATGAATGGGGGTGTGATGAAGCAGCTGGATATTAAGTGAAATGTATCAGTTGTTTCAGAATTTTGGGTGAGGACCTTAAAATTAGAAAAAGTAATGGTGTTGCAAGGTTAAATGATGGTCATAAGCTTATCAACCAATTTAAGAATATATAAAATGAAGTAAAAATATTGATCAAAAAAGTTAAATGGTGGACATTTATTTGGGAGAAGTTAGTTGAATATTAAGCACTTGTATTTCCTCCTTTTTATTGGGGTGTGTGAGTGCATATTTCCTTACTCCTTGCCTCCAACCAAGAGAGGGAGTGATTTAATGAGAAACCATTGGAAAACATGGCCTGGGCCCACCAGAGATTGTAGTGTACAGAGATTAGTTAGTGCCAGACTCCTTCCTGGATCATTCTGGAGCTGAGGGACTTCATATGGCCACTTATGATAACAGAACACAGAGAGGGCAACTTGACCTTCCAGATTTTGCCAGGTCTCCTTAAGATTCTGGTGGACCTTATGGAAGATGGCTGAGTGTGACCTACCTTGAAAATATTGTAGCCCAAGTGACCCCAGTGCCAGTGTGAGTCACCCTATCAAAAAGACAATTAGGGAGTGTTTAACAAAGTTGATCAGTGAGATATTGAACCACTTGTATCATAAGGAAATGCAATGGAAGGTTCTCAAAAAAGCCTTCAAAAAGTCACGGAAAAGTCACATGAAGCAGGGCACTAAAGAAGATTCCAGGATCAGATTTTAACCAGTCTCTTCACCCCTCCTTCCCTCTACTTCCTGTTACCATTCTAGAATCTGGAGGCTAAAAGTAAATGAGGAGAGAGGATAAAAACACACAAACAAACAAACAAAACTGAAAGTGGAACAAATAGAATAATCCTGTCATGCCTCACTGCAGGCATAAAACTAAGCACAGGTGGAGTTAACTTGAGTGTGGAATAAAAGCTGAAACTGAAGAAGCAATCGGGGTTTTAATATCAGACTTGACTGTGGTCTTTAATATCTGAGGACCATATAGGGCTTCTTAGTAAATGAAGGCAAGCAGAAAAACTAAGAGAGATGCCAGAGCTTTTGAGTCAAGGAAGGATGATAGAAAGAACAACCTGAGAGTGAGAGCAATAAAAAATAAAGCTGACTTCTGCTAGCTTACTCTTCTAGCTTATTCCATAAATCAGCTTTCGATAGAAAAAGTCATCTGAAAAAGACAAATTGGTTTTCAGTCTGTGAGGTATGGCTGTACATAAATTGAGTTCATAAACATATCTAAAGAAAGAATAGGTCAACAATGGGAAACAGACATGGACATCCATGGATGAAAACCTTGACAAATGGTACATTATAAGACATTAGGCCTAAGACGATGTGAGGAAAGAGTAGGAGAGGAAGTGGGATAATTAAGAAATTAATTAAGTAGAAAAATGATTATAATTATATCTAAATATTATTAAGTGCTTATGAGGGAAGCACTCCACTAAGCACTATGATAGAGTCACTTATTTTAATCCTTTCAAAAGTAACACAAAGAATTATTTCGATTGCAATAAGAAACTGAGGCACAGAGAAGGAAAACAACTTGCCCAAGGTCATAGCTTGTTAATGTCGTCAGAGACGCCTACAAAACTATAATAACTAAATACTTAATTGTCAGAACAAACTATAAGTGTATCAAGTCTTAAGAGGACAGGATAGAAACACTGAATTTATCTTTTAAAAAAAGGATTTAGTTTGGCCTTTTGGCCAATTCTGTTAAATCAAGCTAACCTAATTTTTCATTTCACTGAGTCTATTGCAAATTAAGTCTGATCTCATTAATGTTGTCTAAGTTGAATGCTTTTGGGGAAAAAAATAACTCTATTAAGCCATAAAGACACAATTAGTAAAATGTATTAGATGTGATTATAATGTGACGGATTATTTTTATAAGCATACCAAGCTTACAGACTCAAATGAATATTGAACCTTACACTGCTAACTTTGAAAGAATAAGCCATGTTGTAATGAAGCTTTTCTTGTTGAAACCTCAATTCTTCTCATTTTGAATTTAGCTCATAAAAGTTTTCAAGGTATGTAGAAAATATCTGCTTTAAGTAAAAATATTACCCAGTTTGATTACTCAGACCTTCCCCACAATGCCTTGGGCATATTTTCAGAAATTAAATCTATCTTCTAATTAGGCAACTACGTAAATATTGAAGGTATCTCAACAACTAATTTGAAGACAAGTTTATTTTTAATTTTTGTGTTTTTAAATTTTGGTTTTAATATTTATTTATTTATTGAGAGAGAGTGAGCAGAGGAGGGGCAGAGAGAGAGAGGGAGACAGAAGCGATGAAGCGGGTCTGTGCTGACAGCAGAGTCTAAGGGGCTCAAACTCACAAAGTGTGAGATCATGACAGGAGCCGAAGTTGGATGCTTAGCCAATTAAGACACCCAGGTGTCCCTAATTTGAAGAGAAATTTAAAAGAAATACTCCTCATATAGTTTGAACAGTGGCAGGATCGTCAATAGAAGCTCGCAGACTACTAGGTAATTACTTTGAAAAGAAACATTCATGATATATTTGAAAAATATCAGTCATGACATTTCATAATTATATTCTAACAATAATTTAACTAACTAATTTCAAGCACTCTCATGTACTTACTGATGAGGGATTGATTTGAACCAAGAGCTTCAATATATTAATAGCATTAGACCAAATAATGCTACTTAGAGTTTACATCTTATATCTATACATAAATAAAATCTTAACTGCAGAAAATAAACCATTATGTACTATTATGGTATCCAAGGAGAAACTCACAAATGCATACAACTGCCTGAAATTTGATGAAATATGAAATGTGTATCACCATTTTGTGAACATTTATGACAATTTTAAAAAAGAGAAAATGACACAAGACATGGGAAATGAAAAAACACTTTCTTATTGATGACTTGATGAATAATGATGAATTGATGAATAAATTGATAATTTGATAATTAAAGAATTGATGAATCGATGAATAAAGTTTTTGTTTATAAAAAGATGAATAAACTTTTCGTTTCTTTTTTTCTTTCTTATTTTTCCTTATTTTCAAATCTTTTCAGTATAGTCCAGCATCATATATTACTAAAATGATAGCTTATTAATATTCAATATCTGAATACAAATAAATGGATAAAATTACACAAAGCTGTAAGTACCAGGAGGTTGGAGAATTGGAGGCCATTTTTGGAGGATACAAAGGATATCACAGTCTGTTATCTATTACCCAGTCCTTCCCATATGTAATATACATTCCCCCCTTTTGAAGGTTTTCAAAAAGCATCTGCTTAAAAGACAGAATCTCATTTTCTGTATCAGGTGTAGGTATGAATGAGGCTTCCTGGTTCCTGAAGTGTTTCTTCTTAAATACTGTTGCACTTGATCTGTACCTACAAAATTAAGGAGGCAAATTATCTGCCTTCTCACACACTCAGTGGAAATCATGGGATAGACATAGGATGACCATTGTAGACATTCTTGTTTAAAAATGTAAATGAATGGAGGAACAAAGGAATCATTGTCCCATATAGCTCTGCTATCCAGGTGGCAAATATTGGAAGTTTGTTGAATAGGCCACAAATCTCTGGAATCATTCTCTATTGCTTTTTGTGTCACTCTTTGTAATCATAGTTCTACCCTCTGAATTATCCTTCCTTTTCCATGCTTCTTATAGCTTGTGTGTGCTACTGAGCAGCAATTTGAGCCTACTTCCTGCCAGTGTGATTGAGAGGGTTCAACGACTCTTTATTCTGTACTGTTTCTATCTTCCCTCAGTAAGTGCTGGTGCTGTTTCTGCATATGTAACTCAGTTAGGAAATGTGTGGGTCTTCTGGGAATCCTCCTGGAGACTACTGAATTAGACAGAGGCTCCCCTACAGAGCTTTTCAAGATAAGCCACTTTCTACCTTGGCCTTCTACTGAGAGACAGTGTTCTTGTTTGTCTTAGAAGCTCTACTGTGTATTTGAGAGGACTTATGTTGCATACGTTTGAAATCTTCACAGGGTTTGTATCTTTTACTTCATATTTACTTGATATTTTTATTACAGAACCCCGGATGTGAACTTTGCTTGGATGTCACTTGTTGGAAGCTATTTCTTTATTTAGTATCAAATACCACCTTTTTTTAAATGTTTTTTTTTTTTTTAATTTGAGAAAGAGAGAGAGAGAGAGAGAGACCGACAGAGAGAGACAGAGAGAGAGAGAATGAGCAGGGGAGGGTCAGAGAGAGAGAGGGAGACACAGAATCCGAAACAGGCTCCAAGCTCTGAGCTAGCTGTCAGTACAGAGCCCGATGTGGGGCTCAAACTCATGTGAGATCATGACCTGAGCTGAAGTCAGATGCTTAACTGACTGAGCCACCCAGGCGCCCTCAAATACCATCTTAAGGCGCTGAGAATTTTCAAAATTATTGAGTCTGACTCCCTTTTATTTAGTAGTTTTTCTTCAATTTATCTGTTTCCTCTCACATTTAACTATAAGAAGTAAGAAGTCACGTGACATCTTCAAGACTTTGGTTAAAATATTAGATGGATACTGTTCATTAGGCATAATTGCCACACTGCATTTAAATGTTATGCCACTGCATACCAAGAATACCCGTTTCTACCTTTTCAATAAGCTAGGTGTCATTGTCCATTAAGCACTCACAAGCAACTTTTTCAACTCTAAAATTCCATGGTGTGTTCTAGGCATTTTTACGTTTTTTTTGCAAACAGTTTCCTATAAGTTCATCACTCAGTTCCAAAGCTACTTCCATATTTTAGGTGTTTGTTACTGCTCCTTACAGGTACCAAAATCTATATTGGTTATTTATTTTTACATAACAAATTAGCAGAACATCTTCGCTATCTCACAGTTAGAGACAGAGGGTCTATAGGGTCAAGAATCCAGGGGCGGCTTAGCTGAGTGCCTTTGCCATAGTGCCTTCACGTGCAAGTTGTTACTGGCAACTTACATTTGAGGGCAAATTGCCGCTTGTGGTTGTGGTTATATTTGGAAGTTCAGTTGCAGAAGTGGATGGTGGTCTAAGTCCATATTTATCCATATGATTCTGGCAGGCCTTGTTTCCTTGCCACATGGGCTTTCTTTTTTTTAATTTTTAAAATGTTTATTCATTTTTGAGAGACAGAGCATGAGCGGGGGAGAGACGGAGAGAGGGAGACACAGAATCTGAAGCAGGCTCCAAGCTCTGAGCCAGCCGTCAGCACAGAGTCCGACATGGGACTCGAACTTACAAATGATGAGATCATGACCTGAGCCAAAATCCTGATGCTCAACCAACTGAGCCACCCAGGCGCCACTGGACTTTTTAACTTATATGCCTCATAACATGGGTTCTGACTTCCCCTAAGGTAAGTCAGGTAAGAAAGAAAGCCTCCAAGGGCATATTATGTGCCCAAAATGGAAGCCACAGTCTAATTCCATCCCTTCTGCCATATTCTATCTGTTAGAAGTTAAAAGTTCACTTCATACTCAAGAAAACAAAAGGACACTAATACATGGGTATCATGTAAGGTGTTCTTAGATGTTGGTTAATTAATTTGTCCATCTAATTAATTCATTTCTTATACTTTATGTATGGGAAACACATCCTGAATCACTTTAATGCATTCAGAAACATTGGAGCTTGTCCCTAAAAACAACCAAGTAACAACTATAATAAATCATAAATGTATACCATAAACGAACATACTCAATCAAGTTGAAGATAAGAATAGAAAATTCAAAACAAACAGGAGAATTTTTTGGTAGCATGTTACCTCAAATATTGTTTTTATGATAAAAAAAAATTGTTAATGTCAACTATCTTGAGTTCTTTTGAGAATTAAATTAGATGACTGATATGAAGAACATAATACCCACTGCCTATTAGCATGTAATAAATTCTAACCATTACTACTACTACTACTACCATTATCATTGCTACCATTATCATGATTGAATAAATATTCACTATTTTAGAAATACAAAAAATATTTTTAAGAGTGTTGTTGGGGCCCCTGGTGGCTCAGTTGGTTAAGCATCTGACTCGATCTCAGCTCATCTTGTTCTCAGGGTCATAGGGCTTGACACTAGGCATGGAGCCTATTTAAAAACAAATAAAAATAAAGTAAAATAAAATAAAATAGAAAATAGCTATTAAAATAGATTTAGTCTTTTCAATATAATAGATTTTTTTTCTTTTTGCAACTCAGAGCTATAAAACACATGGTTAGTAAGTCATATTTAAACAGATATTACAGTCTAGAATTTAACATAAATATCTATTATTTGTAACTGAATTATTCCAATAGAAACAAAGGAAACTTTGCTAACACCTGGAGACCTTACAACCTAAGCTAAAAATAAAAAATTATTGAATCATATCATTCATAGTATAAATATTAAAAAAACACATACATATGTTTGAGTATAGTGCTTACTGAATTTTCAAACTACTGATGTAAATAGTACCCAGATTTATGAACAATATCACTGATCCAGAAGTCCCATGAGCAGGTTTTAGTCATCACGCCCCCGTAAGGGTAACCACTATTTTGATTTCTTAAACCATAGACTTGTTTTGCCTACTTTTGAAATTTATATAAATTTATACATTTTCATGTTTGAGTTATTTTGCTGTCTTATATTTGTGAGATCTAGCCATACTGTGTTAACAGATAATTCATTTTCAATGCAGCATAATATGCTACTGTGTGATCATGCCATCCTTTATCTATTTTATTGTTGGCTGGATTTTTTTCGTTTTTGGCTGTTATATAATACCATTGTGATCAACATTCTTATTCATAATTTTGGTAAACATAGTCTGCACTACTTTTTGGGTATATACCAGATGTGGAATTGTTGTGTCATAGATTACGTGCATATTATGTTTTAGTAGTTAGTGGCAGAGTGTGTGAGTGTGTTTGAGCATTTCCACCAGGAGTATATGATTGGTCTGCTTGCGCCTCCTTTTTGAAAATACTTACTGCCATTGCAATGGACTGAATGTTTGTGTATTCCCAAAATTCAAATGTTGAAATAATTATCCCATTGTGATAGTATCTCGAGGTGTGGCCTTTGAGACATAGTTAGGTCATGGCAGTGGAGATTCATTAATGGATTAATGCCTTTTTAAGAAGAAATTAGGGGGTTAGATAATTCTGTTCCACCTTTGAGGATACAAGAGGAAGTCAGCTGTCTGCTACCACCAGAAAAGGGCCCTTCCCAGTGCCCCATGTTGGCACCTTGATCTCAGATTCCCAAAACCATGGGAAATGAATTCTCTTGTTGATATACCACCCGGTTTATGGTATTTTGTTATAGCAGCCCAAACTATGACAATCATTTGCCATTTTTCATTACATTACCTTATTGCATTGGGAATATATTATCTCACAGGCATACTTTGTGGAAGACATAGGCACAATCTCTTAAATGAAGGGTTGTCAGAAAATCTGGGTATCTTTAATTTGCCAGAAGCAATTAGAAAGAAAGACTAAAGAATGGTATCTTAATCACATAATTGGCATGAGAATGTTTCTTTAACAGATGTTTATCTTAGATGGTTAGAAAAGAACAAAAAATGTTTCCTACCTTATATTTATGTAACAAATTGACTTCATTTGTGATAAATATTATTAATTGCATCCACACAATTTTATGGATAAACCATCAAATGCTTAATTTTTTTTGCCAAAGATTTGCTGAGATGACTTACAAAGTTTCTTTCTTTCTTGATTTCCAGTTATATTAAAAAAAAACTAAAAAGATGCTCAACTTCCATTATCTTCATAGTATCACATGAAGTTAATGTATTGACAGCCATATTTCCCCCAAAGAAAAGCTTTTTCAGGAGTTAAGAAAAAATATTTTATGGGGAAAATCCAAGTAATAATAAATTCCAACAGAGGTAGGAGATGATGAACTTATTTATAAGTAGTGAAATTTCTATATTGTACACCTAAAACTAATATAACACTGTATGATAACTAACTGGAATTAAAATAAAAATTTTTTTAAAATAATGAAATTCACAATTAAGCATTCTTTCTTATCTCATTTTCTATTTCCAAAATATACCTCAATCCTAAACATTTCATTTTTCAATATACTTACAAATGATCAATGCTAAAGTATAAATGTATTATTAAAAATGTTTATATATATTAAAACAGTTTGCAACATTTCACAGAGAATACATTTGTAGATTTATTACTCAGAGATTTTCTAAACATTTGAACTTAAAACATATATTAGCCATACATGAAATAGAGTGTTGAAATAAGATTAAAAACTTTTCTGCACAATTCAAATGCTGCAGAAACACTTTGAAGAATCACTGATTTAGGAATTAGAATATTTACCCAGTGCATTAATGTATGTTAATATTTAATATATTACAGAATTCTGAGTTTACATTAATTTCAGATTTCACTTCAAAATTTGATCTTCAATTGTGAAAGTTCTTTAACTAGGCACATCACATGTGAATTACCTATTATTAGAAAAGGCATAAACCTAACAATGTTAGTCACTATACTAATTAAATTAGATAATTAAAACATTAAATTATTAGCATGTAATGTAAAAGAGGATTTCTTGGAAATATATATAACCCCATGAATATCACAATGAATTTTCTAAACTAATTATCTGAACAAAATTTAAGAATAAAAGACGAAATAAACATAACATAAATAAAAATAAATATAACCCCCAGATATATTCCTGAAGCTTAAAACTATCTTCATTTACATACCTAATTGCACTTGAGGCTAAATCCAATGAAAATATTTAGCTATACTTTAAATTGGACTCCCAAAGATGTTTGACAAAATGTTTCACAAATATGGGCAGGTTCTTGAGCGTCTTCACCAGTGATTTACAGGGAGCCTACAGAAAGTTCCGATTAGTGTTAGAAATAGCTGTGTTTCTTTTCTGCTATCAAAATCAAAGTACAATGTATACTTTAATGTAATTTATTATTTTTTATTGAACTGTATATGTTAATAAATAGTCCTTTGCTAGCATACTTCATACACTTTAGAGCAGTTTTATCTCATGTTTACACTGTGGCTTTGAAATATATTACAGCTAGCTACCATGAGAATTCTTCCAGACTATTCAAATACTATTAAAAACCATAGCTGTGGGTTTTAGTTTATCCCTCCCACCACAGACACAATATTCATAGCATATTTTAAGCCTGTAAACCATATTCTATTATTTTTCTTTTGTCTTTATTTTTTAAAATTTAAAAAGGAAGCTAAGTTTAAAACCAGCCAATGAAAACATTGGTTTTTGATCATTACACTTCTCTAAGGAATAATTCATTTCTTTAGATGAAATAGTAATGTTTTAAATTTATAACATTAATTTCTTTAATCCAAGGGTATTGTATCTCTTCCCTCTAACATAATAATGAACTTTTAATTATATATTATAAAGTTTGAATAATTTAATGAGTTTAACTAAGTAGTTTAATTTGTTTTAATGATCTCTCAAGTTTATAATAATATTTTTTCTGCATCGTAGGAGAAACAACAAAAATTATAAAATGTGGCCCCTTTTCTCAAGACATTTTCTATTTATTTTGGGGATTAAGTTATAGAAAAACATTAACTAAAATACTTAAAGAATATTTATTATAACAAACAGAAATATTTACATTGTCTTTATCCAGAATCTTAGATATAAGTTAGTAGATAATTCATTTTTGGTTGCAATAATCAAGAGATTATTATAACTAGGACATGAGATGACTGTGAAAAATAAATAAGTGTTGGTAATATAAAGAGGAATTAGTTAAAAGTTTGAAGAATTGACAGTAAGCAGTGTACTTATCTGTTAATAAAATGTGAATGTATATAGTTTTTATACACATTTTATATATGTGCATATTTGATGCATACTTTATATATACAGTATTTTTAGTTTATGTAAGAAACAAAGTGAGAGGATTGTTGAAATTTTTTTATTATATTCTTGAGGTTTATTTATTTTGAGAGCGAGAGAAAATACACGTGAGCAGAGTAGGGGCAGAGAGAGGAAGAGAGAGAATCCCAAGCAGTCTCCACACCGACAATCACTGGGCTTGATCTCATGATCTGTGAGATCATTTCCTGAGGCAAAATCAAGAGCCAGACACTCAACCGAATGAGCCACCACAGCACCCTACATTATTGAAATTTAAAGAATGTAGATGACAGCTTTAGTTTTCAAAAATGTTTGGAACCACTGAAAAATTTTAAGCATAGAATATAAATATATTTTTAAATGTATAACAACTCAATGAATAAATTGGATTAAAAAAGTGAAGGAAGCAGAAAAGATTCCCAATGCTAGTTTGTTAAGCATATACAGTCAAATAAAATATTCATTGCTCACTTTCATAACTATAAGCAAATTCTGTCTATACACTAGAGTGTACATATGTACATATATTACACAGTTTTAAACATCTGTAAAGCATTCTAGATTAAAATATAGATATAGACAAGATGAAATGCAATAGGATTCAGCCACTTGCAGGGATTTTTTTAATCATTCATCTTGTTTCTCATTTTTCAAAAATGTATGTGTGTATAACAGAAAGATACCAATAGTTTTAAGAGTGCTGCATTGAAAATGTGTTAGTAATTTTAAGTATATTATTGGAAGGAGGAAGTTACTTTAAAGCAAATCTTCTTTCTATACTGTAAATAATAACTTGCATAACCTCCTCTTCATCCAAATGCAAGTAGATAAGAAGCTCATTGCTCCTGAAACCAGGTTTCATGGCTTGCTAGGGTAGAGGCCCACTGATTCAACACTCCCATACATACAGAGCCAGTTGGTAGCGAAAAGACATGGAGATTTGAAGGAACGTGCGTTTGGAAATACAGTCCCTTTGCCTTTTGACTTAATTTGGTGCCAGTTAAGGTTTTCTAGTGGGACAAAAACAAGACATTGTCAACAAAAATCATGAGGAGAGGGCAAAACTGGCCCTGAATCGGGGCGCCTGGGTGGGTCCGACTTTGGCTCAGGTCATGCTCTCACGGTTTGTGGGCTCCAGCCCCGTGTCGGGCTCTGTGCTGACAGCCAGCTCAGAGCCTGGGAGCCTGTTTCAGATTCTGTATCTCCCTCTCTCTCTGGCCCTCCCCTGTTCACGCTCACTCTCTCATTCTCAGAAATAAATAAAAACTTAAAAAAAAAAGACTGGCCCTAAATGATTGGAATCTTCTACATTTGGGAGCTTTAGCACTGCCTGATAAGGAAACATTTCCTACATGCAATGATTTAAGTAAGCTACTCAAGAGCAATAGCGAGAAAATAGCAGAGTGGTATTTGAGCCACAATACCCTAACTGGAACCCTAATCTTAGCCAGATGTTTGTACTCTACAAAACCTCAGCAGAACTAGTTATGAAGGAATCCCTTCCCTGCCTCCCTCAAGGCAGATGTATTACCCGTTCCCAGTTAGTAAGTGCATAGTCTCTTTCTACACAAGTGATAATTTCTGCAAGCAGTAATGGTATTCTCTAGTATCAAAAGACATTATGTCTGAATTCAGGTTTAAGCACAATGAGAAAAAGAAAAAAAAAAGATTCAGCGCCATTTGTTTGGGAACTGAAAAAGCCTTATTAGGGTTTCTGAAATTTTTAGAAAAGGGAAAGAAATGTGATTTGGATATCTTTTATTCTGGTTTTAAGTGAAAGGAAAACCAACCATTAGCAGAGCAGTGTTTCTTGAGAAAACAGATAAAGTGGGCTGGATTGTGTCCTCCACAGGAAGGTCTGCCCAATTCTAACTCCCAGGACCCGTGAGTGTGATCCTTTGTGGAATAAGGGCTTTCTCAAGGTGACATCATCTTGGATCTAGAGCAGGCCCTAAACCTAATAACAATTATCCTTGTGAGAGACGCACAGAAATGACCATGGGAAGATGGAGGGAAGAGACTGGAGTTACTCAGAACCATAGGAACATCTGAAGCCAGCAACCTGGCAGAGTCAAGAAGCTGATTCTCCCCCAGAGCCATTGGAGGAAATGTTACCCCCACGAAACCTTGATTTTGGTCTCTGACCTAACCATCTGTTAGAGGAAAAATTATGTTCTCCTAAACCACCCAGCTTATAATCATTTTTATTTTTTACAGCAGGTGGAGGAAATGAATGTGAAAGGAATAAAAACAGCCATTCCTGACCTTTTAATATTGGCTATAATATTGAAACAAGGGTAATTCTGGTCCCGTCACCTTTTAATCTCTCACATGAATACGTAAGTAAAAACATTTCAGAGTGCTTTTTGCACTATATCTTTATACATTACCGGTAACTACATCAATAACATGAATGTTATTATTATTTTTAATATGTTAAATATTTGGAAGAAACTTTTTTAAAGAAAAAGAAAACAAAAATGGAACTACTTATATCTTTGGCTTTCTGGTTATTAAAAGTTCTTTAGTGTTCTAGTTTCTTTTAGATAGGATTGTTTCATTCCTTAAAGTTCGTATAATTGTGTGATTAGGCACCTTCATTTCAGACAATGCAAGTTAATATTGAGGCTGTACCGTTATAGGTTGTGCGTCCTTGGACAATTTGCTTAACTTCTTTTGGAAAGATTAACTCATCTTTAAAATGCACAAAATACTCTTTTGAGGAACCTCCATACTGTTTTTCACAGTGTCTATACACTTGAAACTGAAATAACGGTATGTTCATTATACTTCAATGAAATTTTTAAAAGATTATGTTGTCAATACACAAAAGTAATAAATAAATAAAATGAGCAAAATAAAACTGTCTACAATATAGAGGTTCTGAAGACTAAATAATATAATGCATGTACTTGTGTTCCTTGTGGTTAGAAGGTTAATAGTTCTTCAGAGAAATAGAATAATGATTGCAAAGATAATACCTGAGCAATATTTAGAGTGCCAGGCATATGACACCATACTAAATATTTTTTATTATTACTATCATACCTTGTATTAGTATTTTGTTTTCAATTTGATTTTAATTATTCTTCAACTGAAGAAAATGAAATAAAGCTCATATGAATGTAATTTATTCTTTAGTATCATAAAATTTATATAAAGGTAATTATAATAAATCGTCCAATTTGAGAGAGAATAATTTATTTTACTGTCTAAAAGTTATTACTCTTCCATTAAGTAGTTAATGTTTACTTGAACATGAATAGGCACTTTATTTGTTAATAGCCTCTTAAATTTAATTACCTCAGAACATCTGTGTAGTTACCTTCCATGGCAGGCTACTTAATGTTTGTTAATAAGAGCAGAAAGATTTAAATATTTTTATTGTTAAGTCTTTTGTTAGGTTCACTGAAAAGGTTCATGTAATTCATATGTATGTACAGTTTAAGGTTCTTTTTTTCCAAATAATTTATGAAATAATTTTTAAACATAACTCTAATGTCAGTGGAATAATTAAGTAGTACCTACCTCTTAAACCTTGCTTACAGTACTCTTTTTTTCTTCACAGAAGAACTTTGTAAAATACTTCATAGAAACTTTAGATATAGTTCAAAGGTATAGTTTGCTGATTAACAACTTTACTTATAAATCTATCTACCATAGTTTGTAATTGCAGGTATGTTAAAAGAAGTTAGTCCTATTTTTAAAAATTTTTTAATGTTTTATTTTTTTTTGAGAGAGAGAGAAAGAGAGAGAGAGCAGGCGAGGAGCAGAGAGAGAGGGAGACAGAATGCAAAGCAGGCTCCATGCTCTAAGCTGTCAGTACAGTGCCCGACACGGGGCTCAAACTCACACACTGTGAGATCATGACTGGACCTGAAGTCGGACACTTAACCAACTGAGCCACCCAGGTGCACCTGTCCTATTTTTCTTTAAATAAAACATGTTTACTTAAGTGATGCATTACATAGTGTTCTTCTCAGTTTTATTTTATTTTCTTCATTCATTGTCTAAAACAAAACAAAGAACAAAACTCTCATAATTTTGAAGTTTCCTTCCACCAAGGATATTGATTACTTCTGACAACTCACTTTGAAGTGTTATGGAATGTAAATCATGGTGTGGTAGTTGTATACTCTGTGATCTCTTACTACTTCAGATATTCTAAGATGACATGTTCATTAGCACTAAGAACATCTTAATCAGATGAATACTTTTGAAAATGATGAAAGGTTAATATGGTCTTTCTTATTTCAAAATCTAGCAAATGCTACTAACTTTAGGTTTAAACCCTGCATTTGATTTAAGGGTGTGTGTCAGCCCGTATACTCATGCATACAATAATACACACACACTCACAGAAAACACAGAGGAACATTGACTTTAGAGCATGTTCTAAATGACAAAATGCAATTTTTTCCCTAACTCTACTGTTAACAAATTTCTACCCCCTCCTCTTTTTCTTTTCTTAGAAAAAGAAAGAGGGAGCATGAGGGGAGAGAATCAGAAGAAGAAGGAGAGAGAGAATCTGAAAAGAATCCTAAGCAGGCTTCACACCCAGTGGGGAGTCTGACGTGGGTCTCCATCACACTGCCATGAGACCATGACCTGAGATAAAATCAAGCCTCAGATGCTTAACTGACTGAGCCACCCAGGTGCCCCAAACAAATTTCTACACTTAAATTAATAATTTGTCTTGTTGACCAGCAAGGATCTCTGTCTCTTTTTTAAAATCTCCCTTAACTTTCAAAAATCACTATGGATTATATTCTTCTAATGGGGATAGTTTATCGTTTTGAGCAAGGAATTTTATTTCCCATGGTCAAATCCTACTCTACATCAGAGATATGATATTGTTCTTCATATTTTAGGGCACATAATCTTATTTTCAATGCTTCACCACATAATCTTCCAGACATCATGTCTCACCAAACTAGAAATTAATTTAACTAAGAAACCAAGGAGGGCGGTATTTATTGCACTTTGGTAGACATTGGTAATGTAATGTGGATGATTCAAAACATGAAGTTATATTCATAAACTCTGAGCGACTTAGGAAAGTTATCACTGTGCTAACATGAATAATTGAATTGTCAGATTAGACTCACACGAATTAGAGAACTTATCCTATCATCTAGCCTTTTTAATAATTTCACGCTTGCAAAGAATCGAGGGGTATAGTCAAACATTAAGAGGTTTGGTAAACAAAACAAAACAACAAAAAACAGAGCAGTTACATAGATACTTCTGTTTTCTATCAGGCACATGCTTTCTGATTTAGAGTAAATGAATTCTCTAAGTGAGCTAGGTGGATAATTTTACACTGCATACAACACTTAAGTTTTGAGACATCTTTATTTTACATCGCAGAGAGCTGTGTAGTTTTCATGCCATTGATCAAAGAACCATGCCTTATAAATCCTTAGATTCTAGGTTTGTGTACTATAACTAGTACTCAACTAGGATCATTCTGCTCAGAGCGATGCCTAGCATGGAATCTCTTTCTAGCAAATAACCATTAATCTGTTTACTAAAAGATCTATTATCAGTAGTCTTACAATGAGATTAGACCACATCTACTGCTTGCTTATTTTCTGCTGGAATATTCTTTTAATAATCCCGAGAGAAATGAATCACGGGCCAACTGGTGTAATTTCTTTCTTCTGACTCTACAGAGAAATTTATTTTATGAGTTAGGTTAGAGTCTAGACTTAGTTTTCTTATGTATTTAATAGTCTAATATTACTGTCTCTGAATTATATAGGAGTATCTACATTTAATACAAGATTCCTTTGTTAGCCAGGATATGTCTTGGGAGCATCATATGTGCTGCATGGACTTGTATCCTGCCATGTTACTGGTTCGGTGGCATCAAATAGTCACAATACCATTGAAAACAGAATATTGCTTGTGGTGTCTCTTTCTAGTACACCTGACTCACTGGGATTTTATAAATGGCTACATCACTGGAGGTGAGACTATTCTTAATTCCATGTATGTAAGATTTCTTACTGATAGTTTGGAATTATGTGTACTTTGGAATCAAATTCAACACAACTATCTCAGACAAGATAGGGAATGCTAATATATTTCAAAATAAATTATGGGTAGATTTGTTAAATTAATTTGTGACATTTTAGAGCCATGTTTTCTGTTAAGTGAAGAATATCTAAATCAAATTTTAGCTTTCATTGCTTTCAATATTATGTGGAACATGAAAAATCCCAAGTCTGAATGCTCACATATACTACATGAACTAATTTATTCTCCACATATATCTAGATAAAAATGTATTTAAATAGAAAGAAATACAGATAGAGATATAACTTACAATCTAAGGTTGAGCTTAGTTTGAAGTTAAAAGATCAAAATATGGGAAGCAAAGTATAAATTCAAATAAATGTATATTTTTAGTTTTTCTTGAACTTAGTCCACACACACATACACACAACTCCTTTGTAATATCACCTTTTTGATCCATATTATCTTATTACCTTTATACTCATACTTTCTACTACACACTTCAGCTCTCCCCAACCTGTCTCCAAGATTTTTGAACATTAGCCTCTCTTAAAATTCCCAGCATCATCTTTCCTGCTCCTCTCCTGTCTGTGTCGTTTGTGAAATCTATCTGAAGTTTACAATAACAGTGCTTTAAGGGTGGAAGAGGATTCTAGGTAAAATCATAATCTCTGTTAGAAGAATGAAAATGGAAAGATGGAACCCTTGGGCATTAATAATACTGATCCTATCAAATTTCCTACAGGTCAGTGTTATTAGATCTGTTACAAAATTATGTAACCCATTAATGACTTCAAATTACAAGGTAATTTCATGTGTATGTGAAATAACTTTTAGGCCTCACAAAACTCTTATTCTCATGGATCTTACCCCATAGCACATCACACATGTTTCAATGAAATAAACTTAATATAGGTTTAAATTGTATAATATTCAGAGGTTTATTTTTTATAATTTAGCTTTAGCATTTATTTAACTTATAACTGGTTATAATTGATCTGCAAAATTTTCTTATACCAGACAATTTCTAGGAGCTTATTTTTTAAAACAAAATATGGTTCTCAATTGCAAAAATATTTTATGTATATTACATTTATATATTAAAAACTGTAATATTCTCTAAATTGTCTTCAGACATGTATTACAGTAAGTGAGGCTGTCATTTTCCCTTTTTATAAACTATTCATCTGAGGGAGAATTGATTTTTACTGGATCAATAGGATTTGCATTTAATTTCCTTCCCTTCCAAGACAAATATGTTAGTCTTTCTGGGAATTCCACCCCAACAGAAGCAAAGGTAGACTAACCTTCAACATTTCAAATGTTAAGTTTATTCTTTTTATATATTCTTGAAAATAGCAGAGATTGTGTCATTGAACCACTAAAGTAGTCCCACTTTGTGCTTACCCTGCTGCGTTAGAAGAAGATATATTGGACATTCCATAGCCCAGATCCCTTACCTGGCCATGGAGTCACCTGATCTGAGTAGGAGAATGTGTTTATCTCTGTTCCCCTGTATCTGGGATGATATTGCAAAGAGTAAGATATATATCAATTTCAGCTCCCCTAGTTTGCCCGAATGCCTCAAGGTACAGTTTTATTAGCATTCTTATTCCTTATAAACTGTAAAATTCCAATTCCCTTTTTTCTTTATCCTGTAGAGATTTGCCAGAGTTAGAATTTGCCTGGCCCATTAGATAACATAAAATACATGGTTTCTATCACTGCCTGACTGTATCACTGTTTGAATGTACTATACCATCTTTCACATCTTTCTCAATACATTCTTGGGTTCCATGGTGGAAAAAATCAGCTTATGTCATTTCTGTTGCTGGTTTTAACTTCCACTTAATGATTTCTTCTCCGAAAACAAAATTTTACAAAACCGTGATAACAGATAGCTTGTACCAATTGTTTCAAAGCCATTCTAAGATTGACAGTTGGGACCAAACAATCTTTGTGATTGTGGGTAGACAATAATTTTTTACTGTATTGAAAAGCCAAGTATAGACCTCCGTTTGATACCTATAAAAGACTTTGATTGCTGAAGAAGTGATGTAGTTGTGGATTTTTAAAACTAATGTATCTGCTCCAAATCAAGAGATTGTGAAAGCCTGAAAAATAAGTTGTTTTCAAGAAAAAAAAATTAAGGACTAGGAATCGAAACTTCCAGTAATCTAGATTCAAAAAAAATTCATAGACTTAACATAGGAACAGAAATATTACTTTTTATATTATTCTTTAATGTCTATTTCTGATATGCCTTAATAATCATGTATGCATGTTTAGGGACCCAGGATAAACTGCCCCAAGATGGGCCACTTTGGCATAAAGATTATTTTGAGTTAAAAGTAATTAAAACCCAACATATGTAGGAAAACCTCTCTGCCTCCCCTCAAATGCCTAAATGAACTTTGAAAAGGGGAGCCTATAAAAGAAGAAGGCTATTAACAGAGATCCCACTTTACTTAAGGAATCTAGCTGTGTATTAAGGCAACCTTGTTTTTCTGAACATCTCCTTTCACCTTCTTGCTAATGACCTGAGCCCCTACCTCTCTCCTTAGCTCATATAAACTTCCTGTTGCTTCATTGTCTAGAATTTCATGTCTGTGTGTATTCCCAGTACCTATGCCTACGAAATTTGATTTTTTCCTATAATCTGTCTCATGTCAATTCAATTCTAAGTCCAGTTAGAAGGACCATAGAGCAGAGAAAGATCTTATTCCCCTAGAATAGCAAAAAATATATATATATTATTATAAATGTATATTTCCAGAACACAGTTGTACAAAACATTTCCAGTTATACAAGCTGCTTCTAAAGCGGATGAAGATATGGATAATAGCTAAACATTGAATAATAATCTACTTTGTTAAGCTGTAGTTCCAAATGTAATTTTTATTTGTTGTCCAACAGAATGAAAAGATAGTTTTCAAGCTTTAATTTGGAAAAGATCAAAATAATTATCTTAAGTCCTTTGTAGTTGTTGTTTTTGAAGCTATTTTGGTAGGCAGAGAATTCAGTAACTTTTCCTTTTACCTCATCTCAACTAGTTGATATTGTGGCTGTAGTGTGTGAAAATGCTTAATTCATGTCTAAAAAATTTTCTGTTCAACTGGAATATTAACAGTATTAGTTACGGATAGTGATTTTGTTGCCCATTTTCTAGTACTGAAAGCCTTGAAATTAGCTTTTGAAAGCAAATAATTAAACATGAATTCTGATGAACATTGTAAATCTTCTTATGTAGCCCCCAAAGAATTTCTAGGAAGCAAAGTAATATATGAGAACCTTGCATCTTACAGTCAGATTATCAGTATGTGAAGATTATATTTAAATCTTATTATATTGCTGATATTCTAGTCTTTGATTAATACCATCAATCAAAAGATAACAGATGTCAATACAAGGTTGAATTATCTTTCTTCACTTTTGATTTGATAAGAATTTTTTTAGTGATAATTAAGTTTATGGAAGATAACATTGAGTGCATTTTACTTTTACTTTAAGGAAAATAAAATCATAACTAAACAAATAATTTTTCCTTAAGAGAATGGAGGGAGAAAGGCAAATACCATATGATCTCATTCACGTGTGGAGTTTAAGAAACAAAACAAATGAGCAAAGAAAAGTCAAGAGAGAAACCAAAAAACAGACTTAAGTACTGAGAAATAACTAATGGTTACCAGAGTTAATATAACACTGTATATTAACCATACTTGAACTAAAATATACATAACAAAATTAATTAATTAAAGTTGCAGAATTCCCAGCATCTGTCTCTTCTCTCAAAATGTATTAACATAAATAAAATTACATTTTGCTGTGATTTTGGGTTGGGAGAATACAGAATGTCTTAACCACAAGATTTGCTGTCATTGTGGCTCTGTAATATCAGCACATGGAGATAGTAGAAGTTTTAAATTACTCTTAGTATTTTTCCATAAGATTTTCATCAATCTTATTTAAGCCACAATGAGTTGACACATAAAAATGATCATCTTTATAATGAATACAGGATCCAGAAAAAGATGCATAAGAACAATAAATAAAACAAATTAGAACTGATAGAAGAGAGAGATGGCACGAAGAATAACACAACAGTCAAAAGTTTAATGATATTCAAGTACATATCATAAAGAATTTCTTGGACTGAAATACTAATATTTCTTAATTAATTCATTTAGTAGGTAAAATACTTACCTTTGAGTCCTGAATTAGCAGCCTTGAACTTCAAAGGGAAGGAATATCACAAAACAGTAAAATGGCATAAAAATAAGAAAGAAAACAGTAAAATTACATAAACAAAAGAATCAGGAAAATTATTGAATATTTACTGAATGTATCTAGACATTTGAAATAAGAATAATTGATGTTTCAGAAACAACAAAAAAATAATTGGCTAACTAAGAAACAGTAATTAAGTCCATAAAGATTTTCATGAACCTAAGGCAGGCACTTAACACACTGAAGGAAACTGGACCAGATTAAAGGACAGAGGAAGATAAGCAAGCCAAGCATAGGGAAAATTTTATCCATTTCTAGGATGAAACAACAAATTAACTTAAGAAGATAACATATCCGCCTGCCATTGGAATCCTCAACTGCTATGCAGAGGTTTGGAGAAAAGGGCGTAGTGTATGAGAATAAAGCACAGTTACCAAGAGTTCCATGCTCTTCTAAGGGAGCATTCTTCTTTCTAGTAGAAGGTAAAGTATTTGAAGGTAGACAATTATTCAAAAGCTATATCACCTATGTGTGACTAATGAAGAGAGTGATGAGAAGACCCTTCAATCAAACAAAATTATGCAGAACAAATACATACTTATGTGACTCTCATCAGCTATAGAATATATGAAATCAAAACTAAATATAGATTAGTTTTTGTTTTTTAGGTGTCCAGGTTGTATAGACAGACACGCGATAAATCACATTCAGTACCAAAATACAGTTTTAATCTTTCCATCTACCTTCAATAAGAGGGTATTTTTCGTATATAATTCCTAAAGAGCAAATGTCGATATATTAGTTGATACCAAATTTGAAAATGAAACTCAGGAAAATTAATGAAAAGATTTACTGAACTGCATTTGTCTTTAAAAATTCATGTGTTTTCTAAAAATAAAAAAAGGTTAAAATGTCTTTCTATTCATTTTTAAAATAAATGCTCAAAAAATGTGACTATATTCTTTATAGGTGGGAATGGAAGCAAGATAAAGAACATAAAAATTGCAAACTATAAAAATAAAATGAGAATTATAATTTATTGCATCTTAAGAAAACATTTTATTTTTTATTGCTTATAGTGAAATTCTGAGAGACCATGACACTAATAATTATAATTTTGTCAAAAGAAAGCAAATACAGTTATATGTAATTGCTGCTAATTACCTTAACTGGGAATAATTAATGAAAAATCTTGTTTTTTCCATAGCAGATTTAGATCTAATTATTGAGATTTCTGTAGTATTCAGAATCAAACTATATACCAAGTAATACTAGCAAAGGTAATACAATTTTGACTGCATACAAATAAAAATAATTGATTCAAAACTAACATCTTTAAACTATTAATCTTTTTTTCTTTTTTTTCTTTTTACTCTTTTTTTTCAATGTTAATTTTAATTAGTTAACATATAGGGCAATATTCGTTTAAAGAATGGAATTCAGTGATTCATCACTTACATACAACATCCAGTGTTCATCACAACCAGTTTCCTTCTGAGTACCCATCACCCATCTAATCCATCTCCCACCCACCTCCCTCTGTTAAACTATTAATCTTAATAACAAAAGGAAAGAAAATATCTAAAATTGATAAATCAGGAGGAAACAGTGTATGAACACGATTCAGATCTGAAAGTGTAAACTGATAGGATATGAACCATATTGGTCCTGAAGAGGTTTGACCCAAGATCTTAAATTATGTAAGTAATAATTAATTATTTTAAAGTTGGTTTATGCCATATAGAGCAACATTTTATAATTTTTTTGAAAAAAAGTAATATATCTGGCCTCAGTAGGTCTGAATTCTCGTAAGAATCAGTGCAACCCTAGTAATGAGTAACCATGTCCTGCAGACACAGCTCATGTTCTCTATCCAAATCCTTACGTGTTCCTAAATTTAAGTTACAATAACAAATCACATTTATTATTACACTTGGACCCTGTTTGCTATGGTGAAGTTAAAATATAATCTTCCTGGGCCCCAATTTTTTAAAACTTATAAATATGACATTTGAATAATAGGGTATTTTTTAAATTAAAAAAAGAAAAGAACATACAACTTTTTTAAAATTTTTTTTTAAAAGTTTTATTTATTCCTAGCAGAGAGAGAGAGAGAGACAGCATGAGCAGGGGAGGGTCAGAGAGAGAGGGAGTCACAGACTGACACAGGCTCCAGGCTCTGAGCTGGCAGTCAGCACAGAGTCCGACGCGGGGCTCGAATCCACGAACCGCGAGATCATGACATAAGCGAAAGTTGGACGCTTAACCGACTAAGCCACCCAGGCGCCCCAAGAACATACAAGTTTTAAAGGGAAGAGCACTTTGCATGTGTTTATATGAAAATAGGTTTTTACAAAGGATTAATTTACATTTACAAAGGATAAAGTAAATGCCTTTAGTGAGTAACAAGTTTAAGAACCATGATGGATATATTAAAAAAAATTTATGAACTGAGAAAAGATATAAAACTTTAAAATGATTGTTTTTTCAAAAAAAATTAATGTATGTATCTATGAAGAGAAATAGTATATTCAGTTTTTAAAAATTCCATCATCAAAATATTTCTTATTTTTTAATGTTTATTTATTTTTGAGATAGGGAGAGACAGAGTGCAAGTAAGAGAGGGGCAGACTGAGAGGGAGACACAGAATCTGAAACAGGCTCCGGGCTCTGAGTTGTCAGCACAAAACCCAGTGTTGGGATTGAACCCACAAATCATGAGATCATGACCTGAGCCGAAGTCGGATGCTTG
The DNA here is from genome assembly GCF_003009895.1 of Hyaena hyaena. NCBI lineage: Eukaryota > Metazoa > Chordata > Mammalia > Carnivora > Hyaenidae > Hyaena > Hyaena hyaena. The sequence goes on along the minus strand of NW_024081459.1, from coordinate 77,979 downwards.
ACCAACTGAGCCACCCAGGTGCCCCAATCAAAATATTTCAAATTGCAAATCTGTGAAAAACCACATATTTAATGCAATATATATTACATGTATTTAAGTTATAAATATCAACTAAAAATCTAAACTTATCCAAAATGACTGTTGATCTGTGTGTCAGAAATATGGCTAAGCACAGCATGAATTTTTTGGGGAAAAAAACCCAAAATCTTTCGCCATTTTTTACTAGTTGTTGAGAATGTGGATGTAAGTATTACTACTCAATTAGGTAAATGCATTAATGTTTTCCATTAACTGTTGATGTTTATGGAAGCACAATGTTAAGAATGATTATCTTTTTAAGAGAAGTCTTAGAATCTCAAATCTTAAAATATATTGTAATATGGCCAGTGTTTACCATTTGACATTTTTTGGCACTTCAATTTGCATAAAAGCACATAGCAACTCAGCAAAAGCAAGAAAAAATTTTAATACAAATGCCAATAATACTAGGTAGGAGAAGACAAAAGGAGAACGGAAGGCAGGAAGGCAGGAAGGCAGGAAGGCAGGAAGGAAGGAAGGAAGGAAGGAAGGCAACATTCAGAGTCTTTATTCAGAAATCCTGACAGGCAGGAAGGCAGTGGAGATGGTCCCCAACAGGATACATCAAAGTCTCCTTTCTCTGGAATGAGACAAAAAGGTTGGTTTGTGAAGATATAGTAAGACTTGTCTTCTAATATCTGAGATAGTCCATAGTTAGTAATATATATGAGGGTTAGAGCTAATGATGCTTGTTATGTATAGCTGCTCTTCTTATTTATGACTCTGTAATCAGCACTGGACTCTAGTTCATCTCAAGCCTAGTAAAGGTGTGGTTTCATGATATTTGGTAAATCATTATGGAATTTTTGCTAAATCCTGCTAGCTTTTCCAAAGAATTCTTTACATTTTTATTTTTGTTACAGATAAATGGCGTATTCTTTCTGCTATCTTCTCGGCTAAGATCTTCTGCTCTTCACAACTTGAAACAGGTACAATTCATATTGCTTTGTATCATCTCTTTATGAGGAGATTTTTGAAGCATATCTTCAAAATAGTATCTTTTTTTTTGCAGCAAAAAGAGCAAGTAAATACAGTAAGGATTATTAAAACTATAGTTTCAACCATTCATTTCAATGATTCCATTAAAATGGGAGTTATAAATAAGGCCAGAATAAAGAATAAGGCTTACTGATATAAAACAGTATATAGAACTTCAAAAGAATTATCAAATACTACCCAAAGAAAACAATTAAAATAGATATTTTCTTCTGGGAGCCACATCAGCCTCGCTGGATGACAGTCACAGCAAGGAAATGACAGCATTTGCCCAGCTCCTGTCATGAGAAATGAAAACTGTTATCTCCTTCTGCTACTACTGGGTCATGTTGGAAATGAGGCTGCTGGTATTGACCAGGCCTCACAATATTCCAGATCAGACCGATATTCCCCACACAGATTCCTCATAAGGAAAAGCATATCCCTGCCTTTTCAAAAGAGATTTTAGATGAAAGTACTGTGGATGATTGTCAAAAGGCTCTTCCTATGGGCCTTGTAGGTCCAAGACTTAGATAATAAAGGGGGTTAAGAACACAAGAGTTACAAAGACAAAGAGCCTAATTAAGAGTTAAGGACAGATATCCACCCCCACCCAATTGTTTCTGCTCAGAGCACCAACACCCAAGGCATCTTTGTTGATCAGTATCCAGGAATGACTTATTCTGGCCTTGAATATGCTGACTGCATCTTGTGAAGGAACCCTATTGTAGGAACTTCTTCTTCTGTGATTATGGGAGCAAACGTGTTTCCTGAAAGACCTGTTTTTCTTAATACTTCTCCTTAAACAAACAAGCTATTGACCCCTGCTCACAAAGAACTAACTTCACCCTTTTTATGCTAAAAACATTGTCTGGTATGCTAAAGATACCTTCCTTCCCCACTGGATAAGCATCTAAATCCCCTACCTCAATCACTATTGATAAAGGTTATGCAGGAGTCTTCTACAAATCTATGTTTCAGGAAATTCTTGCATATCAAAGGAATTTGTCATCAGAAATCACTGTCTAAGGCAAATACCACTTCTGTGCCATCCCCCAAACACTTAATTATAAAATAAAGTTGAGCCCCAGTCAGAGCGGAGATGCCTGCCTGGTGACCAGAAAGATTCTCATGGCTCTCATCCCTCCCTTGCCAACACCGTCCATCCTTCAGGGACCCCTGGACTCGGCCGGAGCTGGCCTCTGGCAATTTTCTGATACCTCTCACTCAGTTTTATACCATTAATTCTTGTCTGACAGTTTGGGGTCAGCAGGCTGTTGCTCAAAATCATCTGCTTGTTTTGCTGTTCTTGTTTCTGGTCTGCCAGTCAGGAATTCATCTGCTTTTGTGATGATAGAGTGCTGGAGATCCTGATTCTTAGAATCCTTGGCACAACTCTCTATTTTGAAGTTCTAGGGCTATATTCCTTAGATGTTTCTTTTCTGAGGAATTAATAATTGGCCTCTAGTGGATTGCAGATAGCCTCGGGCAAGGTGAGGGGAGAATGGAAACTACTTTCTGATGAAATAAAGGATAGATTGTGTTCTTTTATTACAGGAACTGACAATATCTGAATGACATAGAGTGCGATCCTCTATTGGGAGTAAGTGTATTGATATATCTGTAATTACTTTTAAAGACAAGGATTTTGATGTAAGACCATATTAGAGACTTGAAAGAGCTGACACATCTCTGGGGTGTTTCGCTACATCCTAAAGGGTTTGAGCAGGAATCACCACTCAGAGACATCAGCTCTGGCCACTCCAGATGACGTTCTGAGTTTACAAAGTTTACTGTCTAGTAACGTGTGCAGGGGCAGTCCTGGAAGCTTCTACAGTCTCCTTTCCTCTCTGACTCCTCTATATCTCCTCTGTTTTGGTTATTATCTACATGGAATTTTTATTTTTTCAACCTTTCCCTTTCAACCTATGCACGTTTTTAGATGTAAGTGGAATCTCTTATAGACACCCAGTAACTGGATCCTGTTTTTTTTTTTTTTAATTTATTTCTAGGAGAGAGAGAGAGACAGTGTGAGCAGGGGAGGGTCAGAGAGAGAGGGAGTCACAGACTGNTCATTTAATCATCTCTGGAATAAGGATTATTATTTTACAAATGGGTAAATTGAATAGAGGGAAGTTTAGTAACTTGCTTGAGGTCACACTTGCAATAAAGGACAAAGCTGTATTGAAACTTGGGTCTATCAACTCTAGAACCTCATACTCTTTTTTTTTTTTTTAATATTTTTATTTTTTTTATTTATTTCTAGGAGAGGGAGAGAGAGAAACAGCGTGAGCAGGGGAGGGTCAGAGAGAGAGAGGGAAACGCAGACTCTGAAACAGGCTCCAGGCTCTGAGCTGGCAGTCAGCACAGAGCCCGACGCGGGGCTCGAACCCACGAACCGCCAGATCATGACCTAAGCGAAAGTCAGACGCTTAACCGACTAAGCCACCCAGGTGCCCCTGGATCCTGTTTTTATAATCCTATCTGCCAATCTGTATCTCTATTCTGGAATTTAAACCAATTATAACAAGGAGTATTTCAGGAGTTTAATTCATTTGAAATGATTACTGACTTGTAAGGACTTATTATTGGCATTTTATTTGTTTTCTATTTCTCATAGCTTTATGTTTCTTTTTGCCTCCCATGCTGACTACCTTTGTGTTTGATTTTTGTATATATGCTGGTATGTTCTGATTCTGTTCTCATTTTCTTTTGTTTGTATTTTATATATATCTTCTTTGTGGTCATCATTGGTGGCTATGTAGAGTATTCTAAATTTTAAGTTGATGACAACCAATCACACACAAAATTTTGCTTCTTTGTACCTCCTCAACCTCTTTATGGTATTATTGTATCTTTACATATTGGGTATCCACTAAGATTGATTTATACTCATTTTTATGGTTTCACCTCTAAATCCTGTAGCACAATAAAAAGTAGAACTCCAAATCAGAATTACAATCATCCTGGTTGTCTGTGTTTTTACCTTTATTAGAGAACTTTATATTTTTGAATGGCTTTGAATTACCATGTGGCATTCTCTCAGTTCAATTGAAAAGACTCCCTTTAATATTTCTTGCGGGGCAAGTCTGGTGATAATGAACTTCCTAGGCTTTTATCAACAAATGTCTTAATTTCTCCCTTATTTTTGAAGGACATGTGTATCAGAAGTAGAATTTTTGATTGACAGTTTTTTTTCTTTCAGCACTTTAAATATATCACCCCACTAACTTCTGGTCTGCAGTTTCTGCTGAGATCCCCATCAATAATCTGACTAAGGATCCATTGTAGTTAACAAGTCACTTTTCACTTGCTGTTTCTAAGAAGTCTCTTTTTATCTTTGCCTTTCAGCAGTTCATAATGCATCTATGTGTCGGTCTTTGAGTTTTACCTCCTTGAATTGTGTTGAAATTCTTGGATTTGTTTATCCATCATTTCCTCAAATTTGGGAAGATTTGGTCACAGCGTGAAGTCTCACAAATCATTTTTAATTAAATAATATCACTCATTGTTATTGAAGTGGGATTTTTTTTACCGTAATAAAATTTTCACTTATTTGTATACATTTCTATCAACATGGGTGCAAGAGTGCAATATAAAGTGCTGTGCTCATATGAAAAGGTCATATTAGAGCAGTTCTGCATGGAACATTTATTTCTGGGTGATGTGGAGTAATTGAGCATTTAAGAAAATAAAAAATTTTACTCTTAACTCTTTTACTCTTCACCTCCCCCCCATAAAAAAAGTATATGTAATAGTTATCAAAAAGTTTAAGTATGCATGTACACAAAAATATGTATTTGTTATAATGTTTAATTCATAGTAGATATTCCTCCAAATAAGAGATCATTGACTTTTAGTTCAGTTTAGACTGACAGTGATGGAACATTTACAGCTGTAGGGACTGGGAGCCAAGTCGAAGGGTGCAGGAAAAGAGGTGCAACTGGGGGTGGGGCAACGGGTTTGGAGGATATCCCCAACTCGTGGGAATGGACAATGCGTGCAGCACCAGGATTCTCTTCTGATTATCCAAAAGGATTAGAAAGCAGTCTCAAGGAGTTATTTACACAGCTGTGCTCATGGCAACATTATTCACAATATCAAAAAAGTGGAAACCATCCAAGTGTCCATGAAAAGATGAATTAATAAATCAAATACGATATACACACACATTGGAATATTCAACCTTAAAAACGAAAGAAATTCTGATGCAACATTAATAAATCTAAGGACAGTAGGCGAGGTGAAGATAGACAGGTACAAAAGGAAAATGAATCAATCAACTGTTTGATTCCACTTATATGAGATACTTAAAATAGTCAAGTTCACAGAGACCGAAAGTAGAATGATAGTTGCCAGTGGCTGAAGAGAAAGAAAAATGAGGACTTGATATTTAGTGGGTATAGAGTTTCAGTTTTGCAAGATGAAAAAGAATCTGGAAATTGGTTGCACGCAATGTGAATGTGCTTAACACACTGAAATGTACACCTGTAATTAAGATGGTAAATTTCATGTGCATTTTACCTAATTAAAATTTTAAAAAATATACGAAAGAAAAATAGCATAATATGCTATAGCATATAAAAGAGTAAATATGGCAAAAACATTTTCTCTTGTGAATCTTTTTGTTTCATTCATACATTTTTTTTCTTTTTTCTTTATTTAGGAGAAATTTTATAAAAACTGCTCAGTGACATGAGGAGGTCAAGCAGAATCATATTTTATTATCACCTAGTTTATCTATTTGTACTTTGGTAGGTATTTGGAAACACATAAATGTTATATTAGATTTTGATATTCACTTTAGGGCTCTGATTTTAGACTTAAGGTTTTTTGTTTTTCTTTTTAGACTTAAAGTTTTATACCAATAGATGACATCTCTGTTAATGTAAGAAAGCTATTGAACAATTGTTGTGCCCAAATCACGAGTCCCCAGTGACCTCAGAAGCCAACACCGATGCAAGAACAAAAGGGTCTTTATTACAAGCTCGAGCAGGGTCTCACCCGCCTACCGACACAGCAGCAGCAGCAGGGGCGAGCCCTGAACAATAGCGAGCAGGGTTTTTAAGGGGTAAGGGATGGGGGTGTTACAGTACACATGTTGTACTTCAATCATATTTGTATAGCACCCCTGGCAACAGCTTTGATTATTTAGTACCTGTGAGGTGTCCGTTACTTTTGGCGGAGCCCAATTATGGCCTTTTGAGACTCCTTTGAAAATGACCAATTATGAGGTGAGTTAGGCACGGGGGAGCAGCTCTTGTCTCAGCCCGCAGGAATGTTTTTAACCTCCTCTGATTGGCTCATTGGAGAGTGGTTTCGGCCTTGAAAAATCTTCGTTTTTTTTCCTGAGATTGCTGCTATGTGCAGCCTGAGGTTGCTTTTAATGGGGGTCTTAATTTTAAAATGGCGTTATTTAGGCTCTTCACAATTTGATGAGTGGTATCTTCTCCATTAGGAGGATTAATGATTTTTTTTTCCTAGTTGGTATTTAAATAGTGTCTATGTTATTCTTTTTTTAATTAAATATAATCTTCCTAGTGATGGCATACAGGTAAACTTTTCATGTGTATTCTTACAAGGTGGAAATACGTAAAAGGTGACTTTTATGCTTTTAGATTTTTTAAAGAAACGTGGAGTCATTAACTGATTAGAATATTATTTGCTGGGAGGGAGTGAAGACTTAAAACTCTAAAACTTAGGCCAAACAAGATGTGATTGAGTAATGGTAGGGCAGTATAGAATGGGTGGATTTTTTTTGTTGTTTTTTATATATTACAAAATCTTTTCAACACAAAGGTATACAGTAGTTACATCTTTATATCAATACACACAAGTTTCACCTATTACATTTTTATTACCTGATATATTATCTCTCTGATTATTCTTTCTGCATTTGTGCATGAGATTGAGATATTTTTATACCCATGACAAAGAAAAATGTTTCACTCTATCTTCTTCTATTCATCCAAATGAAAAATTAAATTAACAAGAAGAAATGTGCTTATTTAAAGGGGATGCATTTCCGTATTCCTAAAGAAATTACTTTACCTGTTCACTCAGTTTGTGGAGCAGCTCACTACCTAGTAAATTATTTGGTTGCGCTGTCTTATCAGTCGTGCTGGTTGGTATTAATGAGGTAACTAACTTTTCAAAATCATTCAAAATGTTGAAATTTGAGCGAAAGTTAAATATTCTTGGCAGATAATACGAGGGTGATGAAAGACTCTTCACTCTGACAATGGCATTCTTTCCGAATTTAAATCACTTTGACCTCTTTTCAGGATATCAAATTGTAAAACTCCATATATATATTTTTTCCATCTGGCCAGGAACTCTATCAGCAAAATGCATTGCCGTCTTCAACTGTCAAGTAATTTATGATCTAATATTAGAGCAAGAGATATTTAAAAATAAATGGGTATCTTTTCCTACCAAGTGCACAAGACATCTTCTCATCTGACAAATTTAAAATTGATATTTATCAACATGAGGGAAATATGGCAGGATACCAGAGCTTCAATTCACTCTGTTCTGTGGACCTATAGGATAATGAGCTGTCATGCATGTCAAAAGCAATCACTGCCTGGATTTCTATCATCTTTGAACTTGGGGAAAGGTCCTTTTTACTGTTTTCATTTTCCATTTTCACTCACCATCATTTTTTGAGGTTCTAGATACAACTTTTAACAACACATAGTATAGGAAAAAAAATTCCTCAGAATATTTCATGTAGTTTACAAGTTAAGTGCACTTTCCTGTGATTGCTCCCATCTTAACTTTTCACACTTTATTAATATACAAAATGTTCTCATGCTGCGTTTAGGTACAGCACATATTGCAATTTGTATTGCATGAATGAAAAGCAAGCCAAATGTCACCCTTAAAATTATTTAATTTTTATTTAAATTAATTTTAATTTAATAATCTGTGGAACAGCATGTTATTTTCTAAGCAAGTAGACTGCATAGGAAATTCAACTTGAGAGGCATATTTACAATTATAGAAATATTTTATATTGAAATATTATTTCATATAGAAACATTTTGTTCTATATTATTTCAGAAACACGAGCAGAGAGCCATAAAATAGCATTTGCCTAAATGAAGCCAGTACTCTGTATAATTTCTAATGAGGTTAATAAATATCAAAGAAAAAATTATACCTGTCCAATAAGTTTAGAAGTGATGCAATAACTTTGTTTACACATAGTTTTTATTTTATGTCACTTTAAAATGCATCTAGAAACTATTTTAGAAGTGCAGATATGTATAAAGAACGATATAACAAGTATCAACATGCCCACCGTTGAAATTTAAATGATCAAATAATAAAAATAGCTTTGAAATTTCCTGTGTAATGCTTCCTGATCTTTCCTTAATATTTTTTTTCAACCTACCCACTTGAGGCAAATACTCTCCAGAATGTATAGTTGACATCTACCTAAATTTCTAAAGACCCTTGCTACATTTGTTTGTAAATAACTTTTTAGTATTATGCTACAATTTTACATGTTATCGGTGCCTATCGTTCCTACCATTTATGACATTCTAGTTTCTAACCAGGAATACAGTTTATCCCATGTCATATTCAAAACAGTTGTGTTGATTAACATTTAAGTTGTTGCTATATACATATGTATATATGTGTGTATATATGTACATATATACATATACATAGTTGTTGCTATATGTGTATATATATGTATATGTATATGTATATATACATATATATGTATATAGCAACAACTTACTATATATATAACAACTTACTGCATATACAGTAACAACTTAAATATTAATCATAATATAGATACTATATATATACACTATATATACATACTATATAGTGTGTGTGTATGTATATATACATAAACAGAACTGGTGAGAACATTTTTGTGACCCCTTTGTTGTTGGGCACAGATGTGAGAGTTTCTCTTAAGGTAAATACTTGGGAATACGATTGCCATTTTGTAGAATAAGTGCATTTTCAAATACATCAGATATTGCCAAATCTCTTCCAAAATCTGAAACGATTTGCAACTAAAACATGCGTGTTTCCCTTTTCACCCAATGTAAGATGGCAATAGTTGGAAGGTGGAGAAACCATCAATATACTTAATTATTTTTTAACAAACCATGACTATAGTCATCTCATTGTATATATGAAGATATATACATATATGTTATCTGATATTCATGATAAAATAATTGCCAATTTCATATAAATTTTTACTGGGGAATATGAGTTACATAGATAGACTAAATTTATGAAGTTTTAATTTAACTACAAATAAATATCTGCATTAATTTATATATCCTTTTATGTTTAGTGCTAATTCTTATCTTTATCTTTTTGTTCAACCATTTCACAATTTTAAGAAACTTGAATTTTTCTTTAGTTCTTTCACCATGTTTTATAGTATTATTTTTGGCATTTAATTCACACTTAAATATATATATATATAAATATAGTAATGGATATCTATCTATAGAAATATATATAATTCATACTTAAATATAAATATATGTATATATATAGTAATGGATATATATAATACTGTAGATAATTATAAAGGCTTATCAACACTTTATCAATCCTTTTTCATCTTTGCTTCTTATTTCCCACTGATATATTCAGATATCATTTTCTTTTGTATTAAATTATATCTTTAAATTTATTACATGGATTAATAAAGGAAACACCTTGCAAGGCACTAAAACTAGACAGATTCCATATAATTGAATGACAGTCATGTGATAGCAACTTCACACACACAATAGAAACCAAAATACAATGGAATAATCCAATTAAAGTCTTAAAGAAAATAACTCAGGCTACAATTCCATACTCAGTCTGTCAATTATAGTGAAGATAGAGAAATACATTTCAGGTATAATGAGAGTATACTACTAGTAATCCTTCCCTCTAGATTTCCAACATGAAAGAAAATGAAACTAGAATGAGGGAATGTGGTATAAGAAGCAGTAGTGAAAAAGAATCCCATAGTTCAATTTTGTGTTTTTGTTATGTTTTTTATTTTATCTTCTAATTTACCCTACTAGTGATTCAGTGTGCTTTACAATATAACAACAAATACTTTTCTTTAATTCTGGAAAATTCTTAGCCACTACATCACTGTTCTATTTTTCTGGTACTAAATTAACAATTTAAGTCCTTTAACCTCTCCTTTTTTTTTTTCTTTTTTGTATTTTAATTGTGCATACCTCATAGGATGCTATGATTTTCCAACACTAATTTAAAATTTTTTTTTAATTTTTAATCATTGTATGTTTATTATCTATTTTATTATTTTCAGATTTATTTTATTTCTTTCCTTTTGCTTTCTGTGGGTTTACTTTATTTTTTATTTTTTTAAATTTATAGCCTCTTAAATAGGTATATATACTTTTTTAATTAAGACTTTATTTTGTTAGAGAAGTTTTAGCTTTATGTCTCCCCACATTCATAGCCTCCCTCATTATCAACATCCTCCACCAGAGTGAGAAATGTGTGTTAACTAATGAACCTACACTGATACATCATAATCACCCAAAGTTCATAGTTGACATTATGGTTCACTCTTGGTGTTGTATATTCTATGGGTTTAGATAAGTGTATAATGCTAATAACCATTATTATGGTAAAATAAAAATTATTTTCAGAGCCCTAAAAATTTTCCATGCACAACCTATTTCCTTCTTCAGCCCCACAATCCCTAGAAACCATTCATCTTTGTACTGTCTCTGTATTATTCCTTCACCAGAATGTCATATAGTTGGAATCATACAGTGTGTACCCTTTCCAGATTGGCTTCTTTAAGTGAGTAATATGAATTTAAGATTCCTCTATGTCTTTTCATGGTGTGGTAGCTCGTTTATATTTGGTACTGAAAAAGATTCCATTGTTTGGAGATAACAGTTTATCCATTTGCTTACTGAAGGTCATCTTGGTTGCTTACACATTTTGACAATTATGAATAGAGCTGCAGTAAACATCCCTGTGCAAGTTTTTGTGTGAACATGAGTTTTCAAGTCCTTGGAGCAAATACCAAGGAATATGACTGTTTAATCACATGATGGGTATGTTTAGTTTTGTAAAAATTGTATATGTATATAATTGTATATACATATATATGTATATAAATATGTATATATTTATACATGTATATATAAATATATGTGTATATATGTGTGTGTATATATATGTATGTGTATATATATATATATACCTAATTGTCTTCTAAAGTGGCTGCACCAAGTTGTATTCCCAACAGAAATGAATGAAAGTTCCTGTTGCTCTACTTCCTTGTCAGCCTTTGCTGTGGTTAGTGTACTTGATTTGGGCCATTCTAATAGATGTGTAGTGGAATTTCATTGTCATTTTAATATGCACTTATCTGACTGCATATAACGAGCATCTTTTCATATGCTTTTTTGTCATCTGAATATATATTTTGTTGTGATGTCTAATAAGGTCTTTGATTCATCCTTTATTGGGTTATTCTCTTATTATTGAGATTTAAGAGTTATTTGCATATTTTGGTTAACTACTGATTATCAAATTTGTCTTTTGCAAACATTTTCTTGCAGTCTGTGGCTTATCTTCTCATTTTCTTGACATTGTCTATCAAACAGCAGATTTTTAAAGTTTAATGAAATCCAATCTTATCCATTATTTCTGTCATGGATTACGACTTTGGTGTTATCTCTAAAAGTCATCTAGATATAACATTTATATTTTATCTAGATCATTTACATTTTCTCCTGTATTCTAATAGTTTTATGGTTTTGTATTTTATATTTAGATCTGTGATCCATTTTGAGTTATATTTGTGAGGCTCTTTGCCTTATTTTCTAAACCTTGAAATAATTTTTAAAATTTTCTCTTGTTTCTCCTTTAAATTTATTAATTTTTTCTTCAGCCTTGTAATATCAGTTTAACCAATCCCTTAAATTTCATATTTTTTCACCAGTGTTATTTCATTGTTGATACTATTTAATGTCTGGTAATTCTCTGTGGTCATTTTTGTAATCCACCTATATTTATATTGCAGTTATTTTTAAAGATACCTATCCTATCTTATATAACTTGGAATAGTGTATACAGAGTTTCAGATTATATTATAATTTATAACATCTTAAGTGAGTTTTCTTTTATTTGGATCTATGTGCTATCTTTAATTCTGTGTCTTATAATTGTTTTGTCAGCGTATCTTCAGCAAAAGTTGTCTTTCTCAGGTGGATTGCAATGATCTCGGTTTAGGCATTCACTGCTTCTAAACCTAGATGTTCTCATTAGGATTTTCTTACCTTTTTGTTGTCATCATCGTTGTTGTTGTTACAAACATTTTATTCAATAGTGCAGGTCAGGCTCTTACACGCACACACTGCAAGGCTCGTTTCCTGCTTTTCACACTGCGCTTCTGTCTGCACATCTCAGATCTGGCAGCTGTTTTTACCACAAATCTCGGCTGGTGATCAGAATGTTTTGGACTGCTATCCGTGAATGCCTGACAAACATGGGACATGCACCCTAGATGCTATTCTCACACTCTTAGACCTGAGTTTGGGGTTCAGAGCTCCTGGTAGTTTCTGTGCCTTCTCACTTCAGTCACTGCATGGTTCAAAGTTTCCTTTATGGGAGGAGGAGTGTTGTCAACTCTTTCTGACTTTTGATATCAGCTACGAGTATAATTACTTTATAGAATGTTTTGTTAGTAGATATACATGTACTGTCTTTGTGTTGAGACTACCATGCACTCTACAAGCCCCCTTTCTTATATATTCTTTGCTTATTTATTTACATAGGCAGCATTGGCCTATGTAACAGCCTGACCAAAGTACTGATCTACATTTCTTGACTCCTTGTTGAATAATTTTGATGTTCTATCCAAGAACACACTATGTACGTTGTTTAGCCAATCTTCATTCTTTTCAAGAGAAAGAAGAGAACACAAGGGTGCCTGGGTGGCTCAGTCAGTTAAATGCCCAACTCTTGATTTCAGCTTAGGTCATGATCTCATGGTTTGTGAATTCAAGCTCCACATAGGCTCCACGCTGACAGTGAGGAGCTTGCTTCAGATTCTCTCTCTCTTTCTCTCTCTGCCCCTGCCCTGCTCATTCTCTCTGTCTCTCTCTCAAAAATAAATAAATAAAACTTTAAAAAAAAAAAAGAACACAATATATCTAGTGTTTCATGGGATTTCAGATTGAATTCACATACATGATATTTTTTAAAAAAACAAATGGTATATATATGCTTGTACAAATGCTTGTCAGACATCATTTATCCTGACGTTTTAACTCCTTGATTAGTTTTGAAGCAGAAACATTATTTAATATATTCTCTCTGCAATGGACTGAATGTTTACGTCCCCCCAAATTAATATGTTAAAGCCCTAGTCCCCATGTGATGAGCGGTTATAGGGCTTTGGGAGATAATTAGGTCATGAGGATGGAACTTTCATGAAGGAGATAAATGCCTTTATAAGAAGCCTGAGGGTTAACTCATTCTCTTTCTACCATGTGAAGATAGTCAGCAAACTGAAATCCAGGAGAAGACCTTTACCAGAACCTGAGCAAGTTAGCACCTACCACTCCTGTTTGCAGACTTTTCACATCCAGAAGTGTGAGCAATCGACTTCTGTTCTTGAGAAGCCACCCAGTTTATGGCATTTTGTTCTAGCTGTTTGAGTGACTAAGACACTTTAATTTAGGGTAAATGAGTAACTATTTTTTTTAATCCAAAGTATACTTGAGGAACAAATATAAAGTGAAAATGTTCACTTTTTCCAAATCAATTTGAAAAATGGTAGTAATTATTGTGCATATATATAATAGTGTGAAAGTCAATATATTAGATATTTAGACAACAAATAAAATAATGCATGTGGTTTCAGGAACCGAGTAAGAAAATAACAATAACAACACTTTTGTTTTATATAGAAACCAACCACACAAATTTGTGTACAGTTGAGAAATGTGTGTCTGATTCCCTAAAGGAAATATTACATCACATTTTGTCATTTCATTGAACAGGTTTCCACAAAGCCTCTTCTGGCTCTTGCACGGAAGGCAAAAATTGTTGATATGAAACCTCAGGGCATCACACTGTTGGATTCGTAAGATTTTACATGGGAACTTAAAGCCAGTAATAACAAGGTTTCAAGGCAGATTGTCTTACCACAACCAGGTCAGGAACTTGGACGTAAAAGTCAAAGAAAGAGAATGCAAACATAATTCTAAATGAAAGCTAAGCAGGGATATAAGAAATTTGTTGTTTTGTCTTTCAGACATATAAAAAGGAGATGATAAACAGGGAAGAAAATGATACTTTAAAGAGAATAATAGAACTGAAAATTGGAAGTTATTATACTGCAACTTGAATCAAATAATTTTAAAAAATCTTCATCAGGGTCTTTTTCTTAGTCAATTATTCAATAACATTTGTTAGTTTTGTCCTATACAGGCTTCTAGTATGTGCACATGTAATTTATTGTTTATATTTATGGGGATATTGTTTGGAACGTGTAGTGTGTGTGTGATACAAAGATGTACTGTTGAACATACCCCTACTCAATCAGTCTATCATCAGAGCCAAGATATATTACCCTTCACTGAATATATGTTGACCTTTAATATATAAGTGAATACAAATGGGTGTAAGGCTGGAAATGACCATATATCCAAGAACGATAATTTATTTAAGAAAAGAAATAATTTATTTTGCTTACAATTTTCAACTTGGGCAGGCCTGTTTGGGCAGCTCTCCACTGAGTAACATTAGCTGGGGTAGAAGAGAGCATGGCTGGAGGCAGGATTCACAGAAAGGCGCATGGGTATATATGCCTGCCAGTGGAAGCTGCCTATCAGCTGGGACTAGAGTTCAAGGTTGAAGAACCTACACATGACTTCTCTAAGCACCTGCCAGCAACTGTATTGTCTATGATGACAATGTTTTAAAAAAAAAAATACAAGTATGGGGCTCCTGGGTGGCTCAGTCAGTTGAGCATCCGACTTTGGCTCACTACTTGTAGGTTCAAGCCCCACATAGGCTCTGTGCTGACAGCTCAGAGTTTGGAGGTTGCTTTAGATTCTGTCTCCCCCTCTCTCTACCGCTCCCATATTCGTGCTCTGTCGTTCTCTCTCTTTCTCAATAATAAATAAATGTTAAAAACATTTTTTAAATACAAGTGAAGTGCATGCCATGTATTTATAATATATTTATAATGCAAATGAACCCAAATATAAGAATTATTTGCTTCAATTCTTTGAACCTTTAGAAGAATTTTTAAATATATTGTTATATAGCAATATATTACCAAAATCATGAGTGCTTTTTAAAAATTTTATCATTAAAGGCACTATACAAAAGAGTCTTTAATAATACATCCAATATGATAATTATAAACATACAAAGAATCATAAAAAGTTAGCATTATAAAAGTGGGTAAAATGATTTTTTCTTTTAATTTTAGAGAGAGCACAGTGGAGGACAGAAGCAGAAGGAGAAAGAGAGACAGTGAGAGAGAATCCCAAGCAGTCTGCATGCTCAGTGTGAAGCTTGGTGCAGGGCTCAATCCCACAACTCCAGGATCATGAACTGAGCTGAAATCAAGAGTAAGATGCTCTACTGACTGAGCCCCCCAGGCACCCCATCATATGACTTTGATTCAGGTGCTCTAACGGTTAAAGTTGTATAAAGTGCAGCAACAAACAAAATTCATTTACATTAAATATAAGAATTGTGGTATTTGACTATTTTTTCTTAAAAAATATCTATGAAAATTTAAAATAAAACTGTATTTTCTTTATTAAGTTCTTGATAAGAGCAGGATCATAAAGTAGTGATGTCACCATCTGCAGATAAAGGATGGTCTCCCAATGAAAATTTGCTTCAATTTTGAAACTGATGATGCCACACATACACACCAAGAGGGTATGAAAGGGTTACGACTGGGGCACCTGGCTGGGTCGGTCAGTAAAGTGTGTGACTTGATCTTTGGGTCCTGAGTTCAAGCCCCACATTGGGTGTGGAGCCTACTTAAAAAAATTAAAAATGGTTTATTACTGAAATAAGAGGTCTTTCTGGAGAGCACAAGATAGCTCCCAAGTGGGCCCGAAAATAGAATGAGAGTAAAGAAAGATTAGTTTGGAATTTTTCTGGAAGTTAGGGAGTGGGGCAGGGGTCAATGGTCCTCTATGCAGTGGCTAAAGAAAGGAACGAATACCTGGAATTTCTTATCGGCTTTTTCAAATGCAGAACAGGAAGGGAAAAGGAAATTGTGAAGCTTAAAAACCATCAGCAGTCAAATATAAAAAAGAAAAATCGAGTCAGACTCTTTAATACAAGTAGACATTTGATATTTTCATATATCGTATGTATACTTTTCTAGGTGACTTAAAGTAGAGAGAGCCCTCAAAAATCCTGGACTTCAGAACACAAATAAAAATCATCTTGTGTTGAATCCTCTCATTTGTGTGAGCACCCGAGTCACCGAGCAGCCTCTTCCACTGTCTAGCATCAGCACAGCAGCGCCACCCACCTGATTTAATACCTGGGCTCATTTAATCCTCAGAAAGACGTTTGAATTTGCCTAACTTCACAGATGAGGCAAGCAGAAGTTAAAAACATTGGTAATATTTGCTAATTTAGAACTTGCAGGCATTTCAGGTAATGTATGTATTTATGGTAAATATTAATAATCGATAATATAGAAATATACGTGATGTACTTGGATAAAGAAAACCTGATTTAGATCGATAGATAGATGATAGATAGATGGAAAGAAAAACAGATGAAAGAACTATAGTTAAAATATTAAATGTGATTTTAAAAGCTAAAAAAAGTCACAAGACTTTCCAGTTTGTTTTATTCAACAGTGGTGTTTTATTTGGTCATATTGTATTTGAATTGATGCTCTGTATTTTGTTTTGTTTATCAATAGCTATTGTCATTATGCTCTCTAAAAGATAACTTTTGACAGAAGTAGGAGACAGATTTCAAGAAATCATGATTTATAGAATGCTTAAAATGAAAAACAAAACCCAGAAAATAATTTCATTTTATTAATAATGTATTTCATACATTCAAATGATCCCTTTTGGAGATTTTAAATAGATAATATATTTTTTATTTTGAATAAACACATCACTATTATTATAGATAAAGATAAAATTATCTACAAATTATTTTATGTAACATTTATGAAAAAGAATTGCTGGCTATCTTTCAAAGATATAATATCAGAAAAGAAAAAAAAAGTAGAGAAAAAAACATATATTATTACTTGGCTTCTCCTAATTAAGACATATATTGTATATACTGCTTGCTTTCATGCAGTTGTTAATATTCATTGGGGATGATCGCTGAAATACTCCAGGTAAAACTAATTTCATCAAAAGGGTCTTTTTGTATCTGTTTTCTTGGATAAAGAATACTTAACAAGAAAATTATATAGCAAAAATTTTAAGGTTGTTTAATTTATTTTAAAACCTGTCTAAGTTTTAACATTTCCTAGTTTTTTAAATGTATTTATTTTTCAAAGAGAGAGAGAGAGACAGAGATGAGTGGGAGAGGGGCAGAGAAAGAGGAAGACATGGAGTCTGAAGCAGGCTCCAGGCTCTGAGCTATCAGCCCAGAGCCTGACACTGGGCTGGATCCCACAAATTGCGAGTTCATACCTGAGCCCAAGTAGGATGCTCAATCTACAGAGCCACCCTGGCACCCCAACACTTTCTATTTTTTTGAAGTTGTATTTAAATTCTACTTAGTTAACAAAAAGTGTAATATTAATTTCAGATGTACAGTATAGTGATTCAACACTTCCAGCCATCACCTAGTGTTCATCATAGCAAGTCATTTCTTAATTCTCATCACCTATTTTACCCAATTTTCACCCACCACCCCTCTGGTAACCATCAGTTTGTTCTCTATTATTAATTCTCTTTTGTTTCTTAAATTTCATATATGGGTGAAATCGTATGGCATTTGTCCTTTTCTGAGTGACTTATTTTGCTTAGCCTAATACTGTCTGACTCTATCCACATCATTGCAAATGACAAGACTTCATTTTTTTGGATGGCTGATTAATATTCGTGTGTGTGTGTGTGTGTGTGGTGTGTGTGTGTGTACTTCTTCTTTATCCATTTATCAGGTGATGGATGATGTTTCCATAATGTGACTGTTGTAGATAATGCTGCTATAAACATCAGGTGTATGTACCACTTTGAAATAGTATTTTTGTATTCTTTGCATAAATACCTAGTGGTGCAACTCGTAGATTGTAGGGTAGTTTTGTTTTTAACTTTTTGAGTAAACTCCATACTGTTTTCCAGAGAGACTGTACCATTTGCATTTCCACCAACAGTGCAACAGGGTTTCCCTTTCTCCACATCCTCACCAACACCTGTTATTTTTTGGGTCGTTGATTTTAGCCAATTTAATAGGTGTGGTGTAATGTCTCATTGCAGTTTTGATTTGTATTTCCCTGATTATCAGTCGTGTTGAGCATCTTTTGGCCTTCTGTATGTCTTCTTTGGAAAAATGTCTATTCATGTCTTCTGCCCATTTTTTAATTGGATTATTTGTTTTTTTGGGTACTGAGTTTGATATGGTCTTTATATATTTTGGATATTAACCAAATCTGACATAGCAGATATATCATTTGCAAATATCTTCTCCCACTTCATAGATTGCCTTTAAGTATTGTTAATTGTTGCCTTCCCTATCAGAATACCATCAGCGTTTCTCATAGAGCTAGAACAAGCATTCCTAAAGTTTGTATGGAATCACAGAAGACCCCAAATAGCCAACGCAACCTTGAAAAAGAAAGGTAAAGTATCACAATTCCAGACTTCAGGGTTATATTACAAAGCTGGAGTGATCAAAACAGCATGGTACTGGCACAAAAATAGACACATATATCAATAGAACAGAATTGAATTCCCGGAAGTGAACCCAAAACTATGTGCTTCAACAAAGCAAGAAAGAACATCCGATGGGGGGAAAAATAGTCTTCAACAAGCGGTGCTGGGAAAACTGGACAGCAATAGGCAAAATCATGAACCTGGATCACTATCTTATACCACATACAAAAAATAAATTCAAAGCGGATGAAAGACTTAAGTGTGAGATCTGAAACTGTAAAAAGCCTAGAGAACACAGGGAGTAACCTCTTTGATGTTGGCCATAGCAACTTTCAAGATATGTCTCCTGAAGCAAGGGAAACAAAAGCAAAAATAAACAGTTGGGACTTCATAAAAGTTAAAAGCTTCTGCACAGTGAAAGAAGCAATCAACAAAACATTTTCTATTTTTTAATTACTACTCTCTCAATAATAAACATTTATTTCTTGAATATTACCTCCAGATTTTCCTTGAAGATTTTTCCAGTGTCAAGATTTATGTTTAAAGATTCCCAATGTTCCTCATTAAAGGGCATTCTATGAACACACAGTGTGTGTTTATGTATGTAGGCAAAAATGCAAATGTATGTACAGATGTGTGTGAGTATATAATATACTTGAGGAATTACATAAATGTGGAATAAGTCTTTATTATATATCAATAACTTATTTAATTATTGTCACATTAAAATCTATATGCAAATGCAAATTAATAGAAAAGAAAATTATTTATTAAAAGTTTCTTTTATTTCTTGTTATACTAAAATTCAAAATAACTATTAAATATAGTTTTTAAGACAATACTCTTAAAGCACTGAAAAATTAAAACATTTTTATTTTGTATGCTTTTAAAATAATGAACACTTTGAGCAAACTTTCATTGTCATACTTTAGTTATAAATTTAGTTAGTTCATTCAGCTCTGAAAATATCTGTCACTTATACCAAATTTCCCCACCTCTAAAAACCGAGAAAGAAAAAATTAAAATATTGTCCAACTGTTTTCATAAAAGACAGAACAGGAACTTTCTTAACTTGTATTTGAGATTGCATACATCTAGTGTCAACACCTGACAATCATATTACAGAAAAAGAATATTATGGAATAATACTGCTTATGAAACTTAGATATAAAAATTTTTACTATGGTATTATTAAAATAAATTCAAATACATGTTCTAAAAAACAATGCACACTAGAACAATTAGGGCTTCTCCAAGGAATGCAGTTAGTTCTACATTCAAAATTAATATAATTTTCCATAATAATGATATAAATGATGAATAAGATATGATTACTTCAGAAGATGCACGATACATTTGGCAAGACTCTAACCCACTCATAAGAATACTTTTTTCTCTAAGATTTAAAAAGAATTTCACAATCTGATGAAAGGCATCTAAGAAAAATTTACCATGTCCAATTAATTTATTGTTCAAATATACCTTCAGTAAGTCTATTCCTTTCTTTATTTCCTTTACTACATAGCATCCAATAAATTAATATATGTAAATTTTTGGAGCTGTATCAGACATAAGATATCTTATATATGCTGTATCATTGTTTGCTTTTAGTATTTACCTTGAGGCACGTCCTTTTTCATCCTGAAGCATTACATGGTGCCGTCTTATGTAGTGAAATAAGGTGTCTTTTTCAGTCTCGGCTCTCTTAGTCACTTTCCCAGTGATAGAAGTGTGAAAATCAGCACCCATAAAGACATGCTATGTTCTTTCTTCAAGCTACCCTCATGCTTAGATTTTATCATTGTGATCATGGTAATATTGTGTATTAATTTTCTACCGTTCAAGTCTCTTCTCTGCTTTTAGTATCTTTAAAGCAATCATCTGAGTAGGTAAAGTCCACCCAGGACAATTCCGTTTTGATTTAATTAAAATCGACACACTAGAGGCTTTAATTACATTAGTAAGACTGACCTTTACCTTTGTCATATAACAATTTGATCATGGGGGTTACATCCATCATATCATAGATTCCACCTTCATTCAAAGTTATTATAAAAGGCATATCCACACTGGGGTGAGGGGAACAACCTTGAGGACTTTGTTACTATTCTGACTACTACCTACTAGAAAGTCTGTTTTTACTGTGACCCATATTTCAGGTTATTTTTTATTTTATTCCAAGTCTTAGGGGTAATACATACAGGACCTCGTGGCCAATAAATTTCAAAGATTATGGCTAGAGATATGGATTTATATTGTTAAAATAAAATTTCCTCTTTTTTTCCTCAGAAGAGGTGACTGACAATGATACTTAATAAGAAATATGGTTAATAATTTTATTTTAAATAAAAATAGTAACAATAATAAGTTATTGTACCTTATTTAGGGTACATTATTTATTCATTATGTTATTTCTCATTTTTACAACTGATTTCGACCTCTAAATCTCCAAGCCCAATGACACATGCTCTTCAGTTTGCTGTACTTTTAATATCAGAGATATATTGTGTTTGTTCGTCTTTCTCACCCTCTCTGGGACACCTGCCCATGCAGCAGGATTGTACAATGTTTGTTGGACTTCGAGATGGCTATATGACGTGCTTTATCTAATGCAATAAGAGTAGAAATCACATGTTATTTACATGCTGAGAGGTTAAGAAATAATGGTTTGCCACATTTTCTTTTCATTCTTTCAGAAATTATAAAAGTGTGTATTGAGATAGAGCTCTATTTGTTATTGCAAAATGGACATATAGGATCAGTGAACAAATTTTTGTGATAAAGCACTTGGATCTTCTTTTTTTTCTGGTTGATTGTTATATTGGCACAATGTAGCTGTTCTCAACTGTTTGCTCTAGTTGTGGGGCAGTTTTGGGCATAGCTTTTATTTTTGTTAACCATTTTGTTTTGGTTGTGTTTAGGTATATGTATCAGATATATGAAAACACACTTTGGTTAGCTTCCTTTTTTATCAAGTCAGTGCAGAAAAAGAAAACAAAATAATTTTAAGTGTCCATGGCACTTAGTTTTGTAGAATTGTCTACTTTGTTCAAATCCTCATGTCATATGTCAGTCCCCTTAATAAAGCAGTTCTCTGGAACTTTATCTTATTCTAACTACTGTTCCTCCTTTTTAATGTGTTTTAATGTATGTGTGTACATACATATGTACATGTGCATGAGTGTGTGTGTGTGTGTGTGTGTGTGTGTGTGTGTGTTTGTAAGGGAGAGAGAGAGAGAGAGTAAGAATCTTCACCGAAACTTCTTGGTGATTCCTTCTTATTGCCTACTACATATCATTCTTGGTGATGTCTCATTTGCTCTGACCTCAGATTTTCCTTCTCAGCTACAATTCATTTTGGTCATGTCAAGAAATTTCTTCTGGCCCTTCTAGCTTCTGAGGATTGACTAGCTGAGCCCAGGCACATTAATCTTCATCTTTTCCTGTTCAGCCATGCTACTTAACAAATCCATATACAAACTTGCACTGAGCAGTAAATTTTTCTCACACGATCTTTTTTCTGACAGTAGAATTCAGCCATTGTGAAGGGCAGTAACTCAGTGCTCTTTCTGCCTCTTGCTCCATCATAACTGTTCAACCTTACCAAGGATAAGTCAATGAATTTATTTTAAAATGTTGAAAGTGGGATGGTATTTGTCACTTACCCCATGATATTTTATGAAGCCTTAGTAACATTTTGTTCTTTTTGTTCTCACATTTGGATTATGTAAGAAATTAATAGACCTGGCATTAAGGAAGATTTTGAATTAGCCTATAGTATTTTCAGTGCTTGTGAAAACTGTACAACAAAATCCAGGCAATTTTGTCATTTTGACATAGAATCCCTGGCAAGCTTTGACAGACATGTATTTCTGGTTTATCATGCCATTCTTCTAAAGCTAAACATCAACTTTAGGTTGACCTAATGCTGATCTTCATCACTAATAATCCTTCATGACATATCACAACAGTGTAACACAAAATGAACTAAAGCATGTGCTTGTACCAACAGAGTCTTAAAAAACTGAAATAAAAGTGTTAAATTTGACCCTGGGGTATGCCTTTTGAGTACGAGTCGTCAAAGGAAATTTTTCAAAGTTGTTTCAAAAGACACACAGAATGCTTATTTTTCTATCTGTACCATTTTGACAGTAGTTATATTAAATGCTTGATACCTTAAGTTCTTCATTTATAAGATAAAATAGAGTCTAATTTTATTTTAAATGCAATGATAAGCCTAAGACATAGAATAGTCATTAAAATGGCAGGATTATATTTATAACTCTGCTTAGCTTTAAGACAACACTTATACTACAAAGGTATTCATATGAATTTATTGAAGTCCAGATCATTATGCTTTGGCCTAATTTAACTATCATAACAATAATCTTTTCCCTTGAAGTAGCTGATAATTTAGACTCAGTATGTGTGGGGAGTCAGGGGAGCTGAGACATATATTTTCACGCCCAATAACAATTATTTCAAGAAAAATAATAAAATATTTCACATAAAGGAAATGGGAGGCATATTAACACTAATAGAGAAACTAAACTAGATTTTGGCAAAGTCTTCACAGGAAAAAAAAACATGATTTTAGCAAAAATCTCAGAAATAAGCAATAGAAAAAAATACATGTAATAAGGTACATGTATCAGTCTGTGAAGGAATGCAGGCTATGAATATGCTACCCCAAAATAGGATGCTTTGGTGTTTTGATTATTTTGTATGAAAGCACTTGAAAAATAGCGATGGAAGGGGAAGATTTTCTTTGGATTCTCTTTATCTGCTTAAAAGCAAATGCTCCAAAGGAACCCTACTGTCATAAATCTCCACTCCAAGAGTTTCATCACTGGCAAAGACTGACTCTTATTACAGGAGAAGAGATGAGAAGTTGACACCATACTCAGGCAAATTTTGTCACAAACTATCACATTTCCCATCTATTCTTTTAAAATCCTATTTATCTTTCCTAAAAATGATTTACCTTTTCCTAAATTGTCTGTACCTTCCTACCCTTTCCTTTATTATAACAATATATAAGCCTTCAAATCTCTACCCTTTTGGGGTATTTGTTTTCTTTCCTGTCATGCTCCTGTGCAGATGATATTAAAGTTAATCGATGTGCAAACCTATTTTCCTCTTAATAAATCTGTCAGTTTAGTTCATAGACCAGCTATCGAACCCAGGGAGGTAGAGGAAAGGTCTTCACTCCCCTACACCTGTTAGGGCTGCCAAATTTTGTTATGGCAGACTGGGTGGCTCAAACAACAGATGTTTATCTTCTCACTCTTCAGAAGGCTGGAAGTCCACAGTCAAGGTACCAGCAGCTCTGATTTCTTTCCTTGACTTAAAGACAATCACCATCTTGATTTGTCTTCCCATTGCTTTTTCTTTGTGCATATGCACCTGTGGGGGCTCTTCTTTCTTCTATAAAGACATCAGTCCCATCAGATTGTGGGTCCACCCTTATAGCCTCTTTTAAAGACTTGAAAGATAATTTTAGAAATTATGTTTTTGAAGACTCCATCTCCAAATAAAGTATCATTCTGAGGTATTGGGGCTTTCATTTTCATAACTAAGATTTTCTCCCCATCCAAAGATCTCATGAAGAAAGAGAAAACACCAGAAAAAATATGTTTTATGTATATTTTTAAAGTTATCATTTCCAAAGCATGCAAGGAACTTCCAAAGATCAATAAGGAAGAAATAAAAATAAAAATAATAGGAAAGCTCTTTTGAAACTAATTTTCAGGTAATGAGTATTTTAATGACTAATAAGTATAATAAAAAATAATCAATATCACTCTTCACCATGGAAATGCAAATACAAAGTATTATAAGGTATTATTACATAGTTATTAGAATAACTACAATTAACTAATAAGACTGAAAATACCAAGTGTACAGAATAAGAGAAGCAAATGAACTCTCATACATTGCTGAGAGGAGAGAAAAATTATAAAACCACTTTGAGATATAACTGGTCATTTCCCTTAGTGCCATTTCTAAATGTATACAGAAAAGAAATAAGTCCACAGAAAGATAATACTTAGGACAGAATTCTTAATAATAGTCAAAATCAGGAACAAAGTCCATATGCTTAACAAATAGAGAAGGATAAATAAATTGTGGCAAATCTTATAATAGAATGCTATAGAGCAGTATAAAAGAATACACTTCTAATGGACACAACATGAATAAATCCACAGACATAATATTAAATAAGATTAGCTCATGAAAGCAATAGTATCAAATGTATGACTCCATTTATGGGAAGTTTTAGGACAGTTAAAGGTAACCGATGATTACAGAGTTGAGAGTAACAGTTAATTTGGGGGCTAATTGAGACTGAGAAGAGGCAACAAAGTACTTTAGTAGGTGCTAGAATTGTTCTATATTTTGTTCTGTATGGTGATTAGATGGGAAAATGCACACGTAAACATCTTCATTTGTAGATGAAACATCTACAAAAACATCTGTATTTGGAGATTTAGTTCACTTCATCCCCTGGACTATATACATCTTGCCCTTTGATTTTAAAAAAGGAAGCAAATGCCCACATATGTGGAAAATGTATCTCAAGCAACTGCTTTTAGCCAAAATTTTTCCCCCTAAGGAATGTAAGAGTCAAAAAGAGGAAATAGTTAACTTTCTTCATGATCAGAAAAAAAAATCCTTATTTTCTTCCTTAACCATTAGATATAAAAAACGTGTTGAGTTTGTTGTTAATAATGCATTTGAAGGTAATAATATACAGTAGAAACGGTATCACGTGCAATCTCTTAAAGAGTGTTGTTATATAAATGCTGGCAGAAGGGTAGATTCAAGTATGTTCAAGTATATTTGCAGAAATACTCCTTTGATTTTTAACTGGGTAATTATTGTTAACATACTTAACTCTTCCATTTTGAAGTATGCCATTTCAAAGTTATGTTCAAAGAAAAATGTACAGTCAAAGCAAGTCAAGTTCATTATCAGAAAACAGCCTGTTTGTTCCAACATAGCATATAGTTTCACACATTTCTTTTCATGTTTTGAGAGTATTGGTCATTAATAGAACAGTCTCAAAGAGCTTTAGTCCATTGTGAGATTTCTATTCTTTTCCTGATAACGAGTATTAAGATTACAAACAAACAAACAAACTTTGATATGAAAATTAAAATAGCACATAGTGGACATGGTTGCAAAATGCCATCTAATTAGTTATTAGGGATGCTTTGGCTAATACTACCTTACTAATGGATCTGTGTTTCTACAGAGTGGTGGGCTTTATCAGAGTATCTGGGTATCCCGGTTTTCAACATTTAATTTCTATTTTTATCAAATCTCAAGGAAACTTAAATGATAATTATTATATTTATAAACTTATTATAATAAGGAAACAGGATTATAGGGGTCAAAAGTCATATTGAAAATAAGACTTGAAGTAATTTAGGTTATGTTTCCAGGATCTCAGTTTTATGGAAATAAGAAAATATTATTGCTAATTTTTCTCCACAATCATTACGTGAACTTTAAAATATAGTCTTACATGTCAATTTTCCAACATCAATCTATGAATTGGCTCTCAATATTTGCTGACAAAATAATTGATTTAGGGTCAAAAGTCATGGATTGGATAAGACCTACATTTTTCATTTGAGTTCTTTAGTACTGTCTCATTTATCGTGTTCACCTACCATGAAAGATATAAAATTTGTTCTTGAAGTACTAACGATAATCCCTGAAAGATGCTATTATAATTTAAGCCAGTATATTAATATTCATAGAAGGAATAAGTGATACTTTATATGTAGCAAGAAAAGAAAAGCACCTTTGCTGTGAAGGTTCTTACATATTGTCTCAAACTACATTATTCAAGAGGCAAGACTATAAATCATACAGAGGTAGGCTAATGAAACTTACCAATCCTTATTCTTTTTGGAGCACTTGACTTAACCCATTAGAAGTAATTCTGAGATGCAGAGAATTTACTATGTAGTACATCCATTAGTGAAAAAGGACAGCCTAATGATGATAATTAAATATTGAAAGGGGAAAAAAGAATTGCAGTGTTATTTTGAGGAAGGTGATAGAGATGTTAAGGAAAAAATCAAATGGAAAGGGTTACATACGTTTTACTCATCCGTAATAGTGAAATTGTGCTAAGTATCTAACTATCAACTTTAACAAAGTCCTCCTTTGGTAAGTTAAAGATTTTACAAAGGTATTGATAGTGATAAAATAATAATACTCATATTAATAACTGTAACATTATGTCAATATCAAATAAAATATATATTCATTTAAAATCATGATTAACTACTAATATATCTCTATTGTCTATGTTTTTATATTTACTACCTGAGCATGAAATAACTATTTAATATTTAATAGAAAACAAAATAGGTTTCTGGACTTAAGAAAACTAAGACAGATGGTAAATTTAAGCACTGTATATTATTAGACCTTAAGAATAATATATTCATTAATATTATTTTATGTCTACTCTGTTAGTGTGTTATATAAATGTATAACCTTATATGTCACGTGTAATGTAACATTATATGAATTGAGATTCATTATATGTAATATTATATAGATTCAGTTTAAATGCTGTAGTGTGTGCTATATAGACATATAATACAATATTATATGTCATATATAATATTACATTATATGAATTGAGATTGCAAACAAGGGTTAAAATGCTGTAAATGCTTTATCTCCCTTCTAAGGCTGAATCAATATAAACTATTGTTTGGAATACCTTAATTCCAACTATAAAATCCCTCAACTTATTCACAGATTTGTAACACACATAAACATATAACGTCCTTCCCAAGCAAAATAAACAACAGAGACAAATAGTAGCTATGAATATACATGCTCTTAAGATACATTTCATCTTATCAATGCTATGGTATAAAACATCAATATGCTATACTTACAATAAGACAATGTTTTACAACATTCTTAAAATAAATAGAGTGTCACTATTTTCTTTCTTTATTCTTTGTCTGTCATCAAGTAAAGCATTAAATTAGCTGCTAAAGTAAAATTTAAAAAAATTAAACACTTCAGAATAATTATGTTATAGCTGCAAAACTAGTCTCTTTAATGCATCATCTTAAGTTTTGACATTTCAATCTGTTACAAGAATCCTTTGTTGATTGGATTTATGTCTTTAAATCCAATTTATCTCTGTCTAAGAGCTACTTTTCTTGACACATAACATGATTTACCTGGATATTAGAGATAAAGTCTGATAATATTTCATCTCCTGCTTAAATATTTGCTACATGATATTAAATTTTCTTTTATTACTTTGGAAAAAATGCAATATAAATAAATTTTATATTGAGGTTGGTAAGGAAAAGACACATAATAAAGTGCCAACATAATATTTCCCTTTCCCTACATATTTAAAAATTTAGTTAACCTCCCCATTACATTTCTCAAAAATCACATGGTTCACTTTAATTCTATTAAGTTTTCACTTTAAAATAAGGAACATTATTTAACTAACCACTGGAAGAAGAAAGAAGTAAAAATAGACACTATGAAAAGCATTTGCCTCTAGGAAATTGAGCTCTCCTAAGGAATGGAGACATAGGGAATCGATGCTTCATTGTGAATTGATTTCTGTCACATAGCCCTAAACAACCAAGTGCATATTCTAATTAGAATAAAAATTATAAAAATACAAATTCTAAAATATCTAGAATTCAAAAACATTTCTGAATTTTGTATTATGTGGGCCATGGACAATAGGCTATGAAAAACATCTGCAAAAATAAAATGAACAGAATGAATTTAGATAGGTGTAAATGCTGTGAACTGAAGGAAATAGAATATATTCCAGAGAGTGATAGAGGGCAGGAGTTTGATGGTCAAGAAAGACTTGTTGAATATAGTTCCCTATTTCTTCTTGCAACTTCTATTCTACTACCTGATTCTGTGAATCTGACTACTTTAGACACATTATGAAAGTGGAACCCATGCAGTACTTTTCCTTGTGTGGCTGGCCTACTTCATTTACCATAAAGTTTTCCAGGTTCATCTCTGTTGTCATGCCTGACAGCATGTTTTTCTTTTGCAAGCCTGAATAGTTTCAGTTATACAAGATGAATAAGTTCTAGAGATCTCCTGTACCACATAGTGCCTATCGTTAACAATGCTGTCTTGTACATTTAAATATTTTTTAAGCAAGTAGATCTCTTGTTAGTGTCATCACCACCAAAAATAACTAAATAAAGATCCATTGAAAAGGTAAAATTCAGCAGATATACAAGTGAAGGACATCTGTTGGCAGAATATTCCAGCAGAGGGGCGCCTGGGTGGCTTAGTCGGTTAAGCGTCCGACTTTCGCTTAGGTCATGATCTCTCAGTTCGTGGGTTCGAGCCCCGCGTCGGGCTCTGTGCTGACTGCCAGCTCAGAGCCTGGAGCCTGTTTCAGAGTCTGTCACTCCCTCTCTCTCTGACCCTCCCTTGCTCACGCTGTCTGTCTCTCTCTCTCTCCTAGAAATAAATAAAACATTTTAAAAAAATATTCCAGCAGAAGAACGACGAAACATACCTTTAAAATGGAATAATGATAATAATAGTAATAAAAGACCATGAGAAAAGGTGAAAAGAAAATGAGAAAAGTAAACTAAGTTAGATTGAACCTTGTAAGCCATGTTTAAAATTCATTCTATGTGAGAATTTTTGTATTTGTTTTTTGAGAGATAAAGAGTGACAGAGCATGAGTCAGGGAAGGGCAAAGAGAGGAGAAAAAAAAAATGTGACGCAGGATCCAGGTTCTGAGCTGTCAGCACAGAGCCTGATGCCGTGCTTGAACTCACAAACCGCAAGATCATGACCTGAGGTGAAGTCAGACACGTGACTGACTGAGCAACCCAGGTGCCCCTCTATGTGAGAATTCGAATGAAAATTCATTGTAGTGTTTTAACAGGAGAATATGACCTAATATATATGCTAAAAAATATAAAAGATATCCTCAGGAAAAACTAAAAAGAAAAAATTCTAGAGGAAAAAAAAAAGTCGCATATTGTTAGCATGTGTTGGTTACTTCATGGTTCATTATAGATTATATCTAGCATAAAAACTTAAAAAGTGTAGATGTTCTATTTTTCAGTAATGGTGTATAAATAATTAATTAATTATTTCTTTCCTGTCTCAGATAATGTTCTTGGATGATGACATTGAAGGATTTCTGGAAAAAAAAAAAAAGCCGTTATTCTATTTAAGGGCATTTAATTCTTGTAGTCCTAATGATTATGAAAAATGTCCCACATTAACTCCATACTCCCGTGAACTTTCTGGATAAAACAAAAAAGTCTAAATTCAATGCTGTTTTGCAGATAATTAGAAAGTCACTAGAGCACGTAAATGGTTCAATCCATTGAGCATCTGACTTCAGCTCGGGTCATGGTCTCACAGTGTTCATGGGTTCTCGCCCTGAATAGGGCACTCTGTTGTCATTGCAGGCCACTTAGGATCCTCGGTCCTCTTCCATCTCTGGCCCTCCCGTGCTCACTCTGTCTCTCAAAAAAAAAGCAAAAAACAAAACAAAACAAAACAAAAAACAACAAAAAAGAAAGTCATCATGAGCCATTAATATGATTATTTCCTAGGATCCTTTGGAGGTAAATAATATCTAGTACATGGCAGTAAATGACATAAACCTAACCAGGAAAGCAGAGGAAAGAATTTGAGGAGCTACTTCAGTTGAAAGTCAAGGAAAAATAGCAGAGTAACATAACACTAAGAGAGCTAACTCCAGAGTTACAGATCAGCAATGATGGAAGGCAATCTCAGCTCTGAAAGAGATTTGAAAATGCTCCCAAAATAGGAGCTACATTCTTTGTGTCATGTTTTGTGTTTCCCTTTATAGAAGAAAGAAGGAAAGAAAGAAAGAAAGAAAGAAAGAAAGAAAGAAAGAAAGAAAGAAAGGAAGGAAGGAAGGAAGGAAGGAAGGAAGGAAGGAAGGAAGGAAGGAAGGAAGTATATGAGTCATTGAAGTGGTAAATAGTAAACGTTTATCATGCACACGTCAAAAAAGACAGTTTGCTAACTGGGAGTACTCAAACCCAAATGTGGAATAAGGCTCATGGCTATAAAGCAATTTATATAGTGAGAAAGCAATGACTATTCATAGTGATTGGTTACAGTATTATAATCCTCTTAAATAATAGGGAATTCATCAGTGGTCAATTTATATCAAGAGTGTAACTTTTACTTATAATTTTCAGAGTTAAAAGCAATAAATGACTCAGGTCAGTTAGTCTTACAATATAAGCTAGATTAATGTTTGTTTGTATGATTACACTGTTTTTTATCTGCTCAGGGAATTTTCAAGGTTAGTCTATGTTTGTTTTTTGTTTTAATAAATTATACCATTTTATCTCACAATAATATTTCAGCATGCTTTTTCCAAGTCCCTCCTTCCTCTCAATTGCACAATGATTTGAACCAAGTCAAATAGCAGGGTTCGTTGTGGTACATTATGCTACATCTGATAGATTTGGATGAGAGCTATACATTTCCTACCTTCTAGGCTGAAACTACTTTTCCCAGAATAAAATGGGCCAAATGATGCAGTTGGCAAGAAATTTGGAAGGCAGAATTATGCAGACCCATTTTTTTTTACCCTCGGAAGATAGTTTTTGTTCATTTGGTTTGTTGGTTTACTTATTGTATTTATTATTATTATTGCTGTTGTTGTTGTTTAGAGAGAGAGAGAGAGTGCGGATAGAGAAGTAGAAGGAGAGAGAATCCCAATCAGGCTCCACACCTGACATGGGGCTCAATTCTACGACTCTGGGATCATAACCCAAGCCAAAATCAAGAGTCAAATACTCAACCAACTGAACCACCCAGGTACCTCTTTGTGGCATCTAAAGGGGCTGGAAAATTGGAGCAAGGAAAGGATGTGCTCAGGACATGAATTTTCCTGTTCAAGTTTCTTATAAGAAAACTGAAAGCTCCTATTTTTACCATAAAAGAAAACCTTGTCTACTCTATAATGTTTATATTTTTTTTAAATCTTATGACATAGCATGATGACCATAGTTAATAATACTGTATTATTTTCTTGAAAGTTTGTAAGTGACTGTATCTTTCAAGTTCTCACTATAAGAAAAAAAAAAACTGTGTGGTGGTAGATTTTATGGTGATCATTTTGCAGTATATACAAATATCCAATCATTATGTTGTACCCCTGAAACTAATACAAGGTCTTATGCCAGTTATATCACAGTCCAAAAACGTGTTGGAATGGCACTGTTATGGAATATTCTGCCAAGAAGATTTTCTGAATAAAGTTTGGTTTTAAGGTTAGCCTATCCATTCAACATATTAGATGCTCAATAAAAGTTTGCTAAATGACAAAAATGCTGGGTAGGAACTCCTATCCTATTTAATTCAACTTACCTATTCTGTCTGTGCACAGGATAGATGTGAATGATAATTATGAAATTGGATTATTGAAAACACAATCATGCAAAAGAACCCAATTGAAGCTGCTGATCAGACGCAGTTCCATTGCTGGAGCCAATCATTATGCAACGTGGCAACTTTAGGCAGCAGTAGTTATGGAAAATGCTGTCTTTCTCTATGCTTATTAGCAAATAATATGAGAACTAATTTGCTTTTAGAAATATATGCATTGCCAGAAATATATCTGTATTTTTCAAGCAGAGGGCATATCAACTGTTAAGCTTTCTGTCATAGTCTAATCTATGGTGACCTAAAACACTTATCAATTCAAAATGATATCATGTTTATCCATTATATATACGTGTGTGTGTGTGTGTGTGTGTGTGTGTGTGTGTGATTTGAATGATTTGAATTTAGTGAACAGGAGGTATCAGAGACTTTGGTAAGACACATATGTGCCAAAGTTTGGCAAATGCAACCCACAAAATTCAGGAGCCTGACCCCGTGGTGAAATTTCTAGATCGTCCACCTCTGTGTGCATGTTGAAAAATTCCTTTCAAAAATTGCTGCCTCTAGCCCCCCCTACTGTTAAGAAAAGTTATAACATGCTATGAGTTTTTTAAATTTGGGATGCCACATACATGATTGGGTTGTATTACTCTTGCCCATTTACTGACTATCCTGAAAAGCTGCGAGCTTTGAGTGGGCCAAGAATAAGTCTTTGCAAAGAGTCCATCTGGCAAGAAAGCTGCTATGCCACTTGGACCATATGACCCAACAGATCCAATTTGCTTTAAGTGTCTATGCAGACAGCAATCTTGTGTGGAACATTTTGTGGGCTGGTATAAAAGAGTCACAGAACAGAGCTTTGGAATTTTGGACCCAAACTATGACAGTTTCTACATATAATTTTCCTGATGAGAAATCACTTCTTTTTGCTACTGTGCCTTAGTAAAACAGGCGACCAGTTATCCTGAAGCTTGAGATGCCCATCATGAGCCGATTGTGTCTCAAGCAAACTAATAGCTGTGAATAAAGTACACGAATACAAAAATACAGATTTGCAAAGTTCTATACAGGAGGGAGGCTGGATTATGCAAATAATTTTATTTAATTAAAGAAAGATAATTTTATAATAAAATGCATATGAACAAATCTTAGGCAACTTGACTTACCATAACTTAGAATTTACCATAGAAGTAAAATGTGTTTGGAGCTGGGCAAGCACCTGAAGGAGGAAAAACAGAGACAAAGGAAGCAGGAAGTAGAAGGCGCCTTAATGATAGCAGTCTCTGTTCCCAGAGTACGCAGCTCCTAAACCCTGTGCTTTCCCAGTAACTCTTGTTGCCTGATAGCCTCTAATCCTTGCCAAAAAAAAAAAAAGTTCATTTGTTTTTGTTTACATAAATTGACAAGTGACAAATGGCCTGAATTGACATAATAAATATAAGTGGACTTTCATTTAAAGGGATTGTTATTTATCCTCTAGTCTCTAAGAAGTCTAGAACTTGGGGTAACTTGGAATTAGAAAAAAATACGGAAACAAAAGGACTATGATAGGCTACAAGGTGATAATTGGGTTCTATGAATAAAGTGAGGAAAACAACCACGCCAGATTCCAGAGTTAAGTAATTGACTTTTTTCTGTCTGGGTAATGATTCCCCTCCTTATGCCCAAATCTCGAGTAATTGCTTATTGCATACAACCAACGTTGTCACTGACAGTTTGGAGAGTAATGCAAAGGACACTTTTCTACACAGTAGTAGAATGTCAGCAGTTGCAAACAATAAACCTCAATTTTGGTGTCTTCAGATTGAGCTGGAAACACAATAGAACTCCCTTGAACAAGAAGAGACCTCCCTTGGAAGTTTAAAAATACGTACTTGTAGTAGTAAAACCAACAGCAATAGTGGTAGTTGCAATAATATCACTGATGATGATGATTGCCATCATTAATGAACACTTTATCTGATCTTGATATTGTTGAAATGCTTTTACCTGGATTATCATTTAATTATCACTACAATATATGAGGGAAGAATTCTTGCCCCCTGTTTTCGTGATAGATTTGAGTTACCAGAAGATCAAGAAACTTGCCAAAATTTCTTATAAATGAAAGTCAAAGGACATCAGAGAAGGTAGACTTGGCTCACAACCACTATTCCATATAGTCTCCATTCATAGAATAGTGGGAAGGGGAGATTTAGCATTTGATTTACATGTTAATTGGCAATAATTCTAGGACACTGAGTTTCTTTAGGTTATGTGCGTTGTATGGGAATTCATTTTGTATTTGTCTCCTAACTTGAATTAAGTAAGATTATTTTCAGTTTTATTTATGTGAGATATAAATTGTGTCATAAAATATATATCACTAGAAATACATTTCTCATACTGTCAACTCATTGCAAAGTCACGTACTTGTGACTGATTATAACTGAATAAGTACTATTATGTTAAACAGATAAGTTTCATCCTCTGTAAGACTGGTGATTTAGGAAACACTTTTCATAATAAGTTAAGAAGACTGTAGAAATATCACTTCGCCATAAATGAAACAAAAGAATCAATTTGTTACACAGAAAATGGGTAATGTGGAAATTGGATTCTTTGACAACTCATTGAACAAACAATCATGAGCAACCACAATAAAATGTAAT
The DNA here is from genome assembly GCF_003009895.1 of Hyaena hyaena. Classification (NCBI taxonomy): domain Eukaryota; kingdom Metazoa; phylum Chordata; class Mammalia; order Carnivora; family Hyaenidae; genus Hyaena; species Hyaena hyaena. Next base: position 42,974 of record NW_024081459.1, on the reverse strand, counting down.
TTCCTTTATCTTAAATTCTTTAAAGTTAGCAGTTAAAGCTGGATTCTCTTATATGCCATTCCATATAGTTTATCTTTCAAGCAGATTATTTTATATGTCAAAGATCTGTAGCAAGGATAATTCATGAGCTGAGATTTTAGGGGTGAAAAAAATCAACGCAGCATTGCACTCCTGTTGCTTTGCTTCGAAGTCATAACTGCATAGTGTTAATTTTTCTTTTCTTTTTTTTTTCAGTTTTGTATGAGCTCATGTAGCAGCAGGAAAGCATAATATAATCAAGACAGCAGGGAGCTTCTCTCTATAACTAGAATGAATTTACATTTGTCCATTATGCAAATGATTCCTCACCATTTTCCTATTTGCTTATTTGAAGAAGTGGCAGGGTGAATTTTTGTGTGCATTTATGAAAATGTTTTCCAAGTCTTTATGCAATGATGTAATAATAGTAATTTTTCATTAATATTAAGATAAGTGACTGGTGTGTTTCAGAAATAACAAATCGATTAAATTTGTTGCTGTTTTCCTTATTTATCTTGTATTTGATTTAGCTTGCAAAGCTAAGTCAGTTTATAAATTTAAAGTATAAGCTAAATGAGTCATGATATAGTTTTAATAGTTGTGGACATTAAAAATTTTAATATTTAGTAAATCCTCTCTAAGTTTTTCACTTAAAAAGGAAGCTATGCTATTTATTAAATAAAAACAAAACTAAAATAAAATGTGATTTCTATATGCTGCCAGATATCCTTTATCAATAAGTTTCAGAAATTAATCAAATGTAGTTTCCACATTCTTCAGTGTTTGAATTATGTCTCCCTGGTTTTGTTCTCTTGTATTATAAATTTTGTGCAAGTATGAAAAATATTTTCAACCCCCGAAGTTAAAGTGCAATTTAAAACAAACGACTTTTTATGTATTTCATTTAATCGTCAACTTTACTTTTGACTCAATGAATGCCATATATTTTTTATTCTCGAAATTTCATTCACTTTAGAGCAGCTGCACAAACAGTCACTCACTCAGTCACTGCAATTAATAACAGATGGCAGGCAAGTAGTAAAAGTGTTCAAACCATTTATTTTCTTTAGTGCAGACTCTTGGGGCCGCTTGCTAAGGCACAGGTTTCTAACTAGTAAGCAAGTTTCTGTTGAGCAGTGTGTGACTTTTTTTCTGAGAGTGTTATCCACAAAAGAGGCGACGCTCATGACTCCATTGTACTCAGAGACGACTTCTCCCAAATTGCTCGTCTACTTTTAGGCCTTCAACTATCACCTTCTTGATAACAGCCCCTCATATTTATAACGAGTGCTCTAACTTGTTCCTCTAATTGTGTATTCAAAACCACTTTCAAAATATTTGTACCTTAATTTTCTCCTAACCAGAAATATGTAATAATCATACAAGAAGAATGATCTTCGTGTTGCTCTTGTGTCTCTACTTTCCCTAGACTCTTCTCTTGCATCTGTGTATCATGTCCAGTGTGCCCTCTTCCCAGACTTGAAGACTTCAGTTCCTTCGGGCAATGTCCATGCCTCCAAACGGTCTACTCAGACTTTCTGTGCCAGCTTTATTTTGTTTTACAAAATACCATTATTTCGTAGTGTCTTTGTAATCTGGCTAAATCTCTTAGGTATCAAAGACTTTTATGTGACTGAGAGAATGGATTTTTCCAGGCTGCTTATTCTTAACTACTCAAACCAACACCTCTAGTTAATTCTTCTTTCTCCCCTTTGTACCATCAGCAGCAGCAGCACACACACACACACACACACACACACACACACACACACACACACACTTTACTCATTTTGGCAAAAGTGCCTTTCTTACATTTCAGGTTTCACATGGAAAACTCTGGGATGCTTCAATCATATATTTGACTCTAAAAGCTAACTCAGGATTTTTTTACAAATTCCAAATTTCTTATGCTTAATACTACAAGAGTTTAGTAATTTCTTTTCACAAACTTGACCACTATGTAATGCATGATTACTTGGAAATTAAGGGAAGTTTTCAGAAGGAACTTGCATGGGAGGGTGAATGTCCTCTTTCATGACACTCTTTTTTTTTTTTAAGTTTATTTATTTTGAGAGAGAGTGTGTGTGAGCAAGTGGGGGAGAGGCAGAGAGAGAGGGAGAGAGAATCCCAAGCAGGATCCACACCATCAGTGGGGAGCCAGACAGTGGAGGGGGCTTGATGTAATGAACAATTAGAACAAGACCTGAGCCAAAATCAAGAGTCAAACACTTAACCAACTCAGCCACCCAGGTGCCCCTCTTTCATTCTAGTCTTAATTAAATATGTTAACATTATTTTAACAATGACATTTGTTTAAAAATTTGTTTTGGGGGTGCCTGCATGGCTCAGTTGGCTAAACGGCCCGCTCTTGATTTTGGCTAATGTCATGGTCTCATGGTTTGTGAGTTGGAGCCCTGCATTGGGGTCTGTGCTGGAGGTGTGGAACCTGCTTGAGATTCTCTCCCCGCCCCCCCCCCGCCCCTATATGCCTCTCTCTCTCTCTCAAAATAAATAAATAAAATTTAAAGTAAAATAAAAGTAAAGTAAAGTAAATTTTTTAGAAATCGGTTTTCTTTGGGCCCCTTGGTGGCTCAGTCAGTTAAGCATCTGCCTCTTGATTTCAGTTCAAGTTATGATTTCATTGTTTGTGGGATTGATCCCCATGTCCAGCTCTGTTCTGTCAGTGTAGAATGTGCTAGGGATTCTCTCTCTTTCTCTCTTTCTTTTCCCTCCCCCTGCTCATTCTCTCTCTGTCTTTCTCTCTCTGTCTCTCTCTCTCTGTCTCTCTCTCAAACTAAATAAATAAACTTTAAAAATATGTTTCCTTAATTGTAAATCAGTTAGATATAATAGGATAGGTCATAAAAACAATTGTGATGTAATGATAAAAATTTCAGGATTCCTGTGGGGACCAGATGCAAAATTCAGAAGAGGAAAATGTAATTCAAAAAAAGAAATATGAATAAAATTTTGTAGAAATTCTCTGAGTTTAAATATAACACCAAGTCTTCACTCTGCTTCAAAATAACATAAGCACGGTTTCAAGTAAACCTCTTTAAATATTTGATGTTTAGAATTTTGGAACGCACTGCCCACTCTAGTTTATGTTTAATTAACTAATTTTTAAAATTTATTTATTTATTTTAAGAGCAAGAGAGAGAGAGAGAAAGAAAGAATCCCAAGCAGGCTCCACACTGTCAGAGCAGAGCCTGACACAGGGCTCTATCCCACGAACCATGAGATAATAACCAAAGCCAAAAATCAAGAGTCAGACATTTAAGTGACTGAGCCACCCAGACACCTCCTAAGTAACCATTTTTTTAAGCCAGGATACAGACATTACTTTTTGCACAATTTTGCCTTCATGCCTTTAGATTTCACAATTGAATGACTGAAAGCCATGACATAATCAAGTATAAGAAATGAAGCAGGGAAGGTTGTCTCAAAGTGACTACACTAACCTCTGTCTGCCCCAAGTGGGATCGCCTGTTGGAAGTAGGTGAATTCTTGTCACATCCACTTGTACCCAATTTAGATGTCTTAGTAATTGTCCTTAAGATTGGTGAAGTGCAAAGTAGAGGCTGCAAGGTTGGTTATCAAGAATAGCACCAATCAGCGAAGTACAGGTTGGATGAGAAAAGAAAGAAGCTGATGGATAGAGGTTTTGTTAGATTGAGATGCTCTAGAAATGAAGTTCTGAGACAGAAATTTATTCACATGAGATATATTGCACAGTACTCTTAGTGGGAATTTCCATAAAGAAGTACAGGAAACAGAGGTTGAAACTTGAAGTTAGGTGAAAGAAAGGCTTCCTTCAAACCTGTGAGAAGCCCTAGAGTTTGGGTGACTAAATAGACTACAAGACCTAAGAGAAAATTTGTAATAGTGACAGTCAGAAAATATTGAAAAAAAGAAAGAAAAAAGTTTGAGTAAAGAATAGTAAAAGACTGTAAAATTAATCAGGAAAAAATATAAATATCATAAAAATAAATTAAAAATCACAAACTATAAATCTTGGTGGGGTATAATGGGAAGTATCTATTGTAACTTTGTGTACTGCAATAAGTCCGGGTAGCTTCACATAATAAAAACCTATTATCATACTGAGAGTTTCATGTTCGAAGCCTTCTAAATAACCATCAAGATAAAAGGACATGTTTTTAACAGAATTAACTGAAGCCTGGATTTAGGAACAATAAGAGAAAAGTTGAGGGGTGCCTGGGTGGTACAGCCAGTTAAGCTTTTGACTCTTGATTTTTGCTTGGGTCATGATCTCATACTTGTGAGATCAAACCCCCCATAGGGTTCTGCATTGGGCTTCAAGGCTGCTTAAGATTCTCTCTCTCCCTCTCTCTCTGCCCAGCTTGCTCTCTCATAATAAATAAATAAATAAATAAATAAAAGTTGGGTTCTGATAAACCCAAAGTATCATCAGGATATTTAAGAAATTAAAAAAAATCAGTGTAGTCATGAATTAAATTAACCAATACACAAAATATTTACTATGCCATTCATAAATTTCTCAATCACAACTGAATCTTTTAGGCAGTATAGACTTTTCTCCCTTCTCATTTTCCCTATTTAAAATTTTTAAAAATATTTTTATTTTATTTTTGAGAGAGAGAGAGAGACAGCGTGAGCAGGGGAGGGTCAGAGAGAGAGGGAGACACAGAATCCGAAGGCAGGCTCCAGGCTCTGAGCTAGCTGTCAGCACAAAGCCCAATGAGGGGCTTGAACCCAGGAACCACAAGATCATGACCTGAGCCAAAGTCAGACAACCGACTGAGCCACCCAGGAGCCCCTCATTTTCCTTATTTTTCAACTTCTCACTCTTCAAGCTTTCATAGTTATCCTCTTACTCACTTCATCTGTCTCTTTCTCATGTGTATTATTATAGGTTTTTTTCAGGTTTATTTACTTCGAACGAGAGAGACAGAGAGAGGGAGAGAGAGAGAAAGAGAGCATGTGAGCATGGCAGGTTCAGAAAGAGGGTGACAGACAATTCCAAGTAAGCTCCACTCTGTCAGCCTAAAGCCCAATGTAGGGCTCAAATCATGAACCATGGGATCATAACCAGAGTTGAAATCAAGAGTTGGACACTTAACTGAGCCACCTACGTGCCCCTCACGCATATTATTAAAGTTAGATTTATGGGAATCAAATGAACATATTATATTTATGGAGTATTAAATGACCATATTAAAACCCACTACTTTCGTAATAATAACACCTCTGAAAATATGAAATAAAGGCCAAATCTTATTGAGTGATACATAGATGGAAACTCAAGAACAAATATTTATTACAAGATAAGCTTATCATCAAATATGTAAATAGTGTTAGAGACTGGATTTAACTCTCAGGTTTTCTTTTCTTTTCTTTTTTTAATTTTTTAAAATGTTTATTCATTTTGTGAGAGAGACAGAACTCAAACGGGGGAGGGGCAGAAACAGAGAGGGAGACAGAGAATCTGAAGCAAACTCCAGACTCTGAGCTGTCAGCACAGAGCCCTACTTGGGACTTGAACTGAGGAAAGGTGAGATCATGAGCAGAGGTCGGACACTTAACTGACTGAGCCACCCAGGCTCCCCTATCAGGTTTTCTATATGAAGAGAAAAATGATTGTTAACTAACAGGAAAATGAGCTAGCAACAGCAATGACATAGCACATACTTTCTGAACTCTCAATATTTGTGACTTTATCTGATGCAGCAAAATTAGTAGAATGAATGCCCGAGTGAGGAATGGTCTTGGAATAGACAGTTATAACACTCTGCTGGTAAGTGCTCTTCTCTTAATTCTAAGAATCATTCAGTTTCTCTAAGGAAATGCATATTGTTGTTATGCCTTATAAGATAAGGTAAGATGTCAATTTTGAAGCAAATGAAAAGAAGGAAAAATGTAAAAGAAAAAAAAAGAAAAGAGACATTTAGAAAGGCTTATTCCAGAACTGATTTTCAAAATTGGTTGAGAGAAATAAACTATACTGTCGGAAATCAGGATAATGATTTCCTTGGGGAGTTGCTACTAGAAGCGAGGATGAAGGAGATTTCTAGACTAAAATGTGTAACCAAATCGGTACACCTCTAAAATAGTAGCACTTTTTTTTAATACTTCAAGCATAGTCAAAATAGTTCTTAAATGATTAGAGCGTAATATGGAAATAGCACAGAAAATAACTATAAAAACTAATTATGATCATTAATATCTGTATTTGAATCCTGTTGTAGAAAAGATTCTAAGATTTCTACCCAAGATTCCTGCCCCCTGGGTCCACTGACTTATAACACCCCCTTCGCTGGGGTGTGAGTTATAGTCTGTGACTGCGGCAAGACATCACTACTGTGATTACTTTCCTATTAAGCCCACTGTGTTAATCAAGAGGCAGAATATCCTGGTGGGACTGACCTAATTAGGTATGCCTTTCATGGAAGACAAAGCCTCAGAGATGGACAAGCACAAAGATACTGTGAATTCCATGAATAGTCCATAATAGAAATCAACTTAATGAAATGTATTTTGAGTTCACAGGTTTTTCTGTTTTGCAGTGTATTTTATCAATTTCAACTCTTACCTTTTTTTTCTATTTTCTTTGGGCTTAATTTAGTTTTCTTTTTCTAGACTTTAAGGGAAAAGATTTGTTTTCATTCCTTTTTTTTTCCCTCAGTAAAGTACTTAAGGTCACACTTCACAAAAGTGCTTCAGCTGTGCTGAACGAATTAAAAACAGCAGATCGAATTTTCACTCAATTAAAATACATTCTCTTTTCCTTATGAATTTTTTCCAAGTGTTATTTACACGTGAAATGTGTAGTATTTATGTATTTGAATATTTTTATATGTTATTTTTTGTGCATTACTAATTAGGTTATATCAATCAATTCATATAATATGGTATTTACACATATCTTCCTTTTATTTTTTTTATTATTTTTAAGTAATCTCTATACCACATGTGAAGCTTGAACTCACAACCCCAAGATCAAGAGAGACACACTCTTCTGACTTAGCTGGCCAAGCACCACTGTAAATATATATTTTTTAATCTAGCATATCTTTTTCAAGATTCCTTTATATTGGCACATGTATCAGTACTTAATTCCTTCTTATTAATTAATAATATGCCATTGTATGGATATAATCACATTTATTTGCTCATTCATCAATTGATGGACATTTGGAAAGTTTCCACTTTTTGGTTAATAGAAACCACACTGCTATGAAAATTTGAAGTTTTGGTGAACATATGTTTTTATTATTCATAGATGTATACTCATGAAAAATACCTAGGAGGGCAATGTTTGGATTATATGATAATTTTTTCAACATTTTGAGAAATAGCCAAACTATTTTCCATAGAATTTACACCATTTACATTTCTACTAGTTTCTCAACATTATTGCCAAAGGTGTTATGATCTGCCTTTTTGATTATAGTCATCTTAGTGAGAATTAATTAATATCTCCTTGTGATTTTTATTTACATGCTCCACAATGACTAATAATGGTGAGCATCTTTGCATGTTTATTGTCTACTATATATCTACTTTGAGTAATGTCATTTAAGATCCTTTGCTCATTTGATGATCTTTTGTTGTTGAATTGTGATCTTTTTAATGTAGTCCACTAGACTGCTCTTATCAGATATATGATTTTTAAATATTGTGCATTGTAGCTGCACTTTCCTGCTGATCTTTTGAAGCAAAATTTTTAATTTTTATGACATCATTTTTATTATTTCTGTGATTCTGTGTGTTTTGGTGAATGTCTAAGAAACCATTACCTAATTTAAGGTCATGAGGATATATTCTTACATTTTTTCTCAAAGTCTAATATTTTAGCTTTTACATTTAGGTCAGTGATATATTTTGAATTTCTTTTAGTGTATGGTGTTGGTCCAAACACACCTATAGCTTGTGAATATCCTATTGTATCATTACTTTTTATTGAAAATATTATTCTTTCTGTATTGATTTATTTAGGGAAATTTATCAAACATGAATTGACCATGATAAAGGTTTATTCCTGGACTTAATATTATTCCATTGTTCTATGTGTATGTCTTTATGCCAGTACCTCAAAATCTAGATTATTGTAGCTTTGGTTTAAGTTTTGAAGTCAGAAAGCATGAATACTCAAGCATTGATATTCTTTTTAAAATGTCATTTGTCTAATTGGTGACCCTTCCATATGAATTTAGAATCATCTTGTCAATTTCTGGGGAAAAGACCAGATTGGATATTGATAGGAGTTGCATTGAATCTATACACTTATTTCAGTGCTGCCATGTTACAATAAATGTGGGCTATTCATGAATATGGAATTTTTAAAAATTTACTTAAAACTTTTAAAATTATTTCAACAATATTTTCAGATTTTCTGTCTTGCATTTTTTTAATATTTTTTTCTGAAGAATTTAATTCTTTTTTCATTCTGTTGTAAATGTATTTGTTCTTAATGTAGGCCATACAGCACTCAGTCTTTCACCATAAACTTTGATATTAGCTATTGGTTTTTCAAAGGTTTTCTTTAACAAATTGAGGAATTTTGCTTTTATTTCTAGTTTTTGGAGTTCTTTTATCATGAAACGGTGTTGGATTTTGGTAAAAGCTTTTGCTATATCTACTGAGACAATTTGTGTTCTGTGTGTCATTTAACTCATTAATCTATTATGTTACATTGATAACTTTCATATGTAAAATTTGACTTAATTCTTTGGATCAAGTCTAGTTGGTCATATATAATTATTTTTATATGCTGTTGAATTCATTTTGCTAGTATTTTTTAAAGATTCTTTGTCTATATATTATAAGAATATTGCCCTGTAGATTATTCTCATAGTGTCTTCATCCCAAAAAAAAATAGTCACCTGTCTTCTATCTATGATAAGAACATAGTTTCTTCACACCACTTCATGAACTCATCCATTTTGATCATAATAATAACAATGCAAATTTGTATTAACATAGGAAAAGTAGTCATCATCCCTCTGAGATGTTTCTTTTGAATGGAAGAGAAGCATGTAATTTGTATATGAAGATGAATTTTTAAAAAGAGAATTACTGTCTTGTTTTATGGTGCTTTTAAAAAGATTTTCCTGCTATAGTGTTGTTATTTTAAGTCCAATAAATTTAAAATATATATGTAGGCTAGTGTTTACATCTCATATGTGCTTGGCCATAAACATAATTTAAATTATGCAAATTTTTACACTAGAGCATTATTTCCTAACTTCTCAACTAAAATTTATAAATAATTGATTCTGGCATTTTGTACATTGTAATATAAATAAGCATGGTTGCAATATCAAACTCTTGCCATATCTGGTCATTAACACTCAGGAATGTTTTATGTTGGAGGAAAAAAAAAGTTGACTATCTTTGAATGGAAAACAGAAACATGATTATACTTAGAAAATAAAGGCAGTAAATGGTTCATTTGCTCTCTTTCCATTTGCAGGATTGTAATAAAAGTGCCAACTAGATTGATATTTAGGCAAACAGTACATTGCAATAAAGTTAAGATTACTAGAGGAGATGCATTAATACACAACATTCTTCTCTGAGTCTGCTTTTCTGTTTCAATTTCAAGAGTACTTCGGTATTTTAATTTCAGTTATAGATACCCATTTAGCTTCGATTCAGAAAGAACTCCCTTTCTATAAAATAAATGTTAACACTTCTAAGTTGTTTCATTTTACCATGCTTTCTTAGATTTTAATCTTACTCTTTAAAAAAATAATTGAAAAAAGTTACAATTTGTATATTATACAAAGTACTGAATGCCTTCCTGTTTACATGTTATTAAGCTGCTGTAGCAGCAGCTGCATAGGATTTAGCACAACATATGGTGTTGATTCTTTCTATTTTTTAATGAAAATCAGATTTATAAATCTCTTGCAACAAACTGGTGATGAAATGTTTAACAAAGCCATAACACATATTACTTGATATTTAAAAATGCCACTCTCTTTTCTTATGAGCAAAAGGGTGACAGAGTTATGAAAGTATGCTGAAAGACAAGAGGAAATAAAATTTAAAAAAAGAAAAATGTAGAATTATAATGTAATAGTTAATATCTCCTGTAATAAGTCACAAAATAATAAATTTATTTTTATGGGTTAAATAATAATTTAAGTAATAATTTTAGATTTTTCTAAAAATTTGAAAGCAGTAAGGATATGAAGAGGTATTTTTGAGATGTTTTGTTGGTGAACAGTAGAAAGGAAATATAGCAGCTAAGAAAAGCTATGTCATTTCAGGATGTGTAAGAATACTATGTAAGACATTGCAAATAAATGTTTTTAATGTGAGCTATGTAACCTTGTAAACATAGAAAAATTGTGCTATCAATTAAAATGAGAAATGCCATACAGACTCTGGGGTATACATGTTCCAAGAAAAAAACCTTGATGAAACTTGCCTTTCTTACTCATCAGCTCCTATTTTTCTATTGCTATGGAATTTGTTCTTTCTACAAATTAGCCAGTGACTTGATGTGGTTCCAATTCCTTATTCCCAGGCAAGAAGTGATTCTAACTACCTCCATCTCTAACTAAAATATTTTCCCTAAGTATTTCAAGATTACCTGTTAATGTTACCTGGAATCTTTCCATTTAAAAGAAGAGGGACCTGGGTGGCCCAGTAGGTTGAGCATCTGACTTTGGCTCAGGTCATGATCTCATGGTTTGTGAGTTCAAGCCCTGAACTGGGCTCTGTGTTGGCCGCTCAGGACCTGATGCCTGCTTCAGATTCTGTTTCTTCCTTTCTACCCCTCCCTGCTCGCGCGCTGTCTCTCAAACATGAATAAACATTTTAAAAACTTAAAAAATGACCATTTAAAAGATATTACAATGAAAATATATATTATCAATAGATGATATAATAAGGGAGAAAAACATCCTTTACCTTTAAAGTGATATAAGGCAGGTGTTTTAGGGAATAATAGGTTTTCCTTGTATGTTCATATATGCAGAGAAGCTTGATTCCCCATCTCAAAAATTTTAAACCTCCATTACCACCACAAAATATATCTTTTTTTTGTTGCCAAGGATGATATCATAATTTATACAGCAGCCCTCCTCACAAACACTTCCATCCTCACCGATGGTGGTATCTTATTTTTCAATGTCACTTGTAGATTATAGATTAGGAATTAGAGTGTTTTTTCAAATCCATTTACTTAATACCAAGCATGTAGAGTAAGTCTCCATCCCACAATTTTTGCTAAAGAAGGACTTCCATATCCTTTCTCACCGTAATTTAGATGTGCCAAAACATGCCTGAACTCTAGAGTGGTCATCGTTTAGCCACAAGCTGGTCACTCCACTACACATGAGAATAACCAAATCAATATCAGACCTTTAAGAAATAAAACATTTAGAGCTGGCAAGGAAGAATACATTTTAAAAAAGAAAAACAGTAACTAATATCTATTATTGAGTAGTGAATTTTATTTATTTTATTTATAATAAATAAAACAGATTTTATTAAGCCAGGTATACCATTTATAAAATATTTATAGACATTTCCAACAGAATTCATGATATGTATAAATGCCAGACACTATAATTGTTCTGGGTGTCATTATCATTATGCCCATCATCACTGAACACTGAACTGTAATAATTTACAGTTGTCTATTGACCTGTCTACAAAAGGAAATGGTATCAACAGAGAGGAAACTAATTGCATATTAAATTAAATCTTGCCAGCAGGCTCTCAGTGATGGCAAAGAAATTCTGTTTATAACACAAAACCTACATATTTAACATCTTTTCTCATTTATAGTATCTATTAGATTTATCACGTGAGAACCTGCCCCAAAATTTCTATGTTCCCAACTCTTATTCTCAACTTTTAGAACATGGTTTCTACAACCCGGCCTGGGAGGTGCATTTACGTCCTTTCTTCTCTCTCTATCTCTCTCTCTCTCAGTGTTATAGATGCTTTCTATATAGTTGTCTATAATTCTAGAATGATTTGAATCCCACAAGACATTGATCAGACACAGAGAATATCTTTAAAATTTTTAAATGTTTATTTACTTTGAGAGAGAGAGAGAGAGAGAGCAGGGGAGAGGCAGAGAAAGAGGGAAACACAGAATTCAAAGTAGGCTCCAGACTCTGAGCTGTCAGCACAGAGCCCGATGTGGGGCTCGAACTCAAGAGCAGTGAGATCATGACCTGAACTTAAGTGAGACACTGAACTGACTGAGCCATCAAGGTGCCCCAGAGAATCTATGTTTAAATCAAAGACTAAGTAAAAGTTTGTGAATGCTTGTATGTGAATATGTTTGTGGATGCCCTTGACACAGTTGCTATCGATATTACTTTTTGTGTTCCTGTACTTTTTCATTGAAATTAATCTGTTGCATTGATAAATACAGTGGTATTTAGAATCTGGAATTCTAGGTAGCATAGACTCTAACCCTTATCAAGTGCCTGTGAGTATCTAACCGTTGGAACTGTCCTCATATTTATTCTGCTGAAGAAATAGTTCTTTTTTTTTTAATAAAATACTTTTCATTTTATAAATTACTTAATTTTGAAAAAATCGGGATAGCAGTAAATACCTTCAATTATGGAGACTGAGAAAGCTTGGGGAGAGAGAGCTGTGACATTCTTTTATTTTAGGGCAACACTGGGAAACTGCTTTACCGGAAATGACATTTGTTTATTTTCAGTGGCTATCCTAGGTGTTGAGGCTCTTCTCTGTCTGTGATCCTCCCCTCCAATTCCACTCCTCATTGACAGTTGAGTCCTTTCTATTTGGATCTGATTCCAAGGCCAGGCCAGTGTAGGTAGGGGCCTCTCTCACCTGAATATGAAAGGATGATGATTCTTATAACATGCTGGATTTAACTGAATATACAAGAAGATACCACTGGTGAAACTGAGTGTTTAGCCACCGTTCAGGATCTCAGTTAGAAAAATTCCCAATAGTCAACCAGATTGTAATAGGTGGATGACTGACTGGTATGCAGGATTTTGGTTCTAGAAAGTTGGAAAATTTGGAGAAGTGGCTTTCTTCTTCACATTCTCCAGTCACAGTAGTGGTGTGCAGATCAACTGGGATAGAGTTAAAAACCATATAAATAAAGCAAGAAGGCATGAATAAGAAATGAGCAAATAAAGAAGCACCTAAAATCAACAAAATTGAAGAAGCAAAGATTTTATCCAACAGAACACTTTGATATCCAGTGAATTTGTGGGAGGCTATCCGCTGAGGTTGCATCTTAAGGATGTGAATGTTCTGTCATGATGGATTCAACTGTGAGAAGAAAAATGGTGGTGACATGGTCATGTCTCAACACGTGAGGAGTGAGGGTGAGGAGAAAAGAGCTGGACAAAACCAAACTGAAAATTCAGTGTTCTGCCTTTTGAAGCTTGGGAAACTAGTATCTTCTGCCAAACAACCTATATGGTCTGTGTACAATAGTATCCCTGAGCAAAACCATGGCTTTCATCATATTTTTAAAAATTGCATCCATTTAGAAACAAGCCTAAAAAATAGCATAATTAAGTGAAGATATGGAAAGATAGAAAATGTGTTGGATTAAAAAAAAAAGAAAATAGATTGGATTTATTCCCCAGTGAAATACTACCGTCTTTTTTATTTAAAGAGGATATTTTTATTGTGCTTTATAGTATAGTGCTAACAATTTAAAATTGTATTATAGCTTTGATATTAGAGCTGACACCCTTATAAAAATATTTGCAATAAACTGAAGAACTACAATTCCCTTTTGTTGGAGGTCTTAGAAATAGTAGAATTATTAAAGATGTTAAATAAATTCTACTGATGTAAAATAGTAATAATTGGGGGAAATCATTGCCATTACAAATTCTCCAAGTGGATGTATCCCAATTAAATATATATTTTTAAATTTATTGTTTATCTAGTGACATAATTGGTCTTCATGATATGATTATTTCAGCACGTATCTCCCAAATCTTGTCTTTGTGTCTCACAAGACCTGAATGTGATGTTGCCTTTTGTGTTCTCTGTTTCTCAGGACAAAAAGAATATAGCAAAGAACAAGCAAGGTGGCTCTACTTTTAATAATTTTATTTTTAAATTTATTATTGAAGTATAATTTATATACAATGTTATATAAGTCTCAGGTGTACAACATAGATATTGAACAATTCTACATGTCACTCAATGCTCACCACAGTAAGAGTCATCACCATCTATGATTTACTTATTTCATAATCGGAAGTTTATATTTCTTAATCCTCTCGATTATTTTGCCCATCTTCCACCTACTTCTTTTCTGGCAACCACCACTTCACTTTCTGTATTTAAGGGTCTGTATTTTGTTTGCTTATTTATTTGTTGTTGTTGTTGTTTTTTAGATTCCACAAATAAGTGAAGTCATATGGTATTTGCCTTTCCTGCCTGGTTTACTTCACTTCACTTAGTATCCTCTATGTTCATCTGTGTTGTTGCAAATAGCAGAATCTCTTTTTTTTTTAATGGTTGAGTAACATTTCAGTGTGTGTGTGTGTGTGTGTGTGTGTGTGTGTGTGGTGTGGTGTGTGTGTGTGTGTGTGTGTGTGTGTGTGTTTCACATCTTCTTTATCCTTTCATCTCTCGACGGGCACTTGGTTGCTGCTATATGTTGGCTATTATAAACTATGCTATGGTAAACATAGAGGCACATATGTCTTTTCAGATTAGTGTTTTCATTTACTTTTGGTAGGTACCCAAATCCAGTAATGGATTACTGGATCATACGATATTTTAATTTTTAATTTTTGTGAGGACCTCCATACTGTTTTCCATAGTTGTTGCACAAGTTTACATTTCTATCAACAATGCACAAAGGTTCCTTTTCCTCCACATGCTCACCAAAATTTGTTATTTCTTGTCTTTGTAATACTAGCCATTCTGACAGATATGCAGTGATACCTCATTGTGGTTTTGATTTGCATTTCCCTGATGATGAGTGATGCTGAGCATCTTTATATGCTTCTGTTGGCCATCTGGATGTCTTCTTTGGAAAAATGTCCATTCAGGTTCTCTATCTATTTCTAATTGGATTGTTTATGTTTTGGTATTGAGTTGTATAAGTTCTTGATATATTTTGTATATTAAACCCATCTCACTTACTAATATCTTCTTTTATCTAGCAGGTTGCTTTTTTTGTTTTGTTGATGGTTTCCTTTGCTGTGCAGAAGCTTTTTAGTTTTAAGTAACCCCAATAGTTTACATTTGTTTTTGTTTATCTTGCCTAAGGAGACATATCCATAAATATGTTACTAAGGTCAAAGTGCAAGAGATTACTGCTAACATTTTCTTTGAGGAGTTTTATGGTTTCAGGTCTCATGCTTATGTCTTTAACCTATTTTGAGTTTACTTTTGTGAATAATGTAAAAAAGGTGGACCAGTTTTGTCCTTTTAATTTTTAAATGTTTATTTATTTTTAAGAGAGAGAGGGAGAGGGAAAGACCGAGTACAAGCAGAGGAGGGGAGGGGCAGAGAGAGAGGGAGGCACAGAATCTCAAGCTGGCTCTAGGCTCTAAGCTGTCAGCACAGAGCCTGATGTGGGGCTCAAACTTATGGAGCTGTGAAATCAGGACCTGAACTAAAGTCGGACGCTTAACCAACTGAGCCACCGAGGTGCCCTGGCCCAGTTTCATTATTTTGCATGTAGCTGTCCAGTTTTTGCACTACCATTTATTGAAAAGACTGTCACTTCCCTATTATATATTTTTGCTTTCTTTGTCATAGATTAATTGACCATATGGGTGTGGGTTTATTTTTGCATTCAATCTTTTTCTATTGATCTATGCATCTATTTTTGTGCCAGTACCATACTGTTTTGATTACAGTGGCCTTGTAGTATCTTGAAATCTGGAAAGGTAGCTTTTAATCCATTCTAAAAGACAGTTTATTCTTAAAGGAGAATATTTTAAAGAACTGCTATTTTAGCGGAT
This sequence comes from Hyaena hyaena, assembly GCF_003009895.1. Lineage (NCBI taxonomy): Eukaryota > Metazoa > Chordata > Mammalia > Carnivora > Hyaenidae > Hyaena > Hyaena hyaena. The sequence goes on along the minus strand of NW_024081459.1, from coordinate 27,015 downwards.
GAGGATTAAATGGATTATAAAGAGCACTGAATGTAGACAACTGAATTTTACAATTATTTTTAAACAGTTGCACAATGGTTTCCTCAACTGAGCAATGCCTAATTTTAGTTTTTCTGCTATCATTTGTGTTACCAACAATATTTTCTAAATTATAAGCCTGAAGTCAATCATCTTTGTGATATAATTTAAGTTAATAAGAGTAATATAGTCTTATATTTATAGGACTATAATAGCCCACGATGCTTACAAGTATTTTGAAACCCTGAATTTATGGAAAATATATGTATCTCCATTAACTGCTATTAATGAAACTGTACATACTAAGAAATTTTGAAAATTTATGGAGGAAATATCATATCAGATGATTTAAGAATTACATTGTACAGATATTGAAGGCATTGATTATTTATTAAAAAACAATCCTATGAAAATACAAAGATAATAACAGAAAGTCAATTTTAATTCAATCCTTTGGAAGAAAAAGGTAAGAGAATATAGGATGTACCTAATAAATATCAGGGACATAATTTAAGCAGATTAAAGTAATTGTGCTAATTAAGGATAAAAGCCACACTGGCAATTGAGAAATCTTAACAATTTAGGTCAAAGTTATTATGATTATTTTGTAGTGCCAGCCTAAGAATATACTAGGAAGTATATCCCAAACTTCCTTGAGGATAAATGTCACCAGACTAGATAGTTAAATATACTGATTACAAGGCATCTGCTCCCAAAGGTCTTTATTCAGTAGGTTGTGTGGGGACATAATTATGTATAGTTTACTAAGCACCCTTTGGGACTCATCAGACAAGTTTGCAAATCGCCAAAGCTAGAGAAGATACATGACCTTGGTGCACTCTGAGTAGTCATCCTCATTTGTACTCAGTTTGTGAAACAGGTTATAATTGTTAACATCACTTAAACTATTTTATCAGCACTCGATTACCTGGTCCTATTTGTGACCGACAAGTCTGTGAACTATTTGATATATAGATATAGATATAGATATAGATATAGATATAGATATAGATATATTATATATCTCAGATATGCTTTACTTGGACTTAAGAATGCACATGAGAAAAAAAAGAAAGAAAGTAAAAGAAACATGAACATGCATTCTCCAACTTAATATGCATAAAAACCACTTGGACAAACCATTAAAATCTAAACTCGTGCTCTACCACATAAATTTTGATTCATTTGGTCTCTGGTGGGACCTAGGAATTCACATTTGAAATAAACACTACTGCTGATTCTGATTAAAGTGTTGTAAGGACTGTATATTGAGAAATCCCATTGGAGACAAGTAATAAAATCACAGTAACTATTGGGAACCACATCATCTTAGAACTGTCACCTAAGTCTAGGCAAACAGTATAGAAATGCCTCTGTATTTGGGGGTTCTTATCAGCTGCCACCTTATTACCTGAATTTACTATATATTATGTACTTGAATGTCATAGGGCAATATCTTTATTAATAGGAATTATTTTGAGATTCAATCTATAAGGAAAAGAGCTGTAGGAAAGAACTGGTAGGCGAATTTGTAATGAAATGAAAGCACTATTTGTACTTTTTGTGACTCAGATGATCTCTTTAATGTTCAAGCTAAAATGATAAAGTTTGCAACTGCAATTATACTCTTTCCCTACATATCAGAAACTCTGCAAACAGACTGAGGTTGTTTCCTTATAGGAAATCTTGAAATTTTGGAATTTACATATTTAGCAGGTAAAATATAACTTTCATTATTATGCATGAGATAGAGATTTTAGATTGATGTGAGAATTTAAATGTTTCTGATTCATTTTACAATATTATGTATGTGTTTTGGGACAGTTGAATTTCTATCCTTTTCACTAATGATTTGAGTAAAATTTTACAGAAATGTGTTATAATATTTCCGAAACTCATTAAATATTTGCAGGATATTGTTTTGGATCCATCTTAATTGTCATAATCCTAAAAAACACTGAAAGCATTTTACCTTGTCAAATTTGCATTTTGGTGTATTTTAAGTGTTTAATCTGAGGTATTAAGGCTGATCAAAATTGCACATGTTTGATTTGCAGAAGAATGGAACTATCAGTCTTACAATAATTAAACTAATGAATAAACAAATATATTAACCATATGAACTGTGGATTTTTTTACATTAGTATATTAGTAATATAAATTAGGTCAATTTGTTAATGTGATCAATTTCACATTTTTTATTTTAGAAAATATAGTCCAATTTGACCAAGAATAGTAACACTGGCTTTTTCAGAAAGCTATTACTACAGCGCAATCCACAAAGTATATTAATAATTTGGATAAATAATGCTTTGTGTGTGTGCATGTATACACATGTGTACAGCTTTAACTACAATATTAGTGTTTTAAATACAGTTTAATTTGTCTGTGTGAGCAAGTTTTGATTTCTATTTTGATCCAAGAGCATTGTTAATTCTACCATACCATCAATCATCTATGTCCGATTTTCTAAATAATCATTTTAAGCAGAAATCATGCTCCTCTTCTCCCAGGCTCATTTTCTTCATCAATATCACGGGTAAAAAAAGTATCTTGCTGAAGAAAAGGAGAAAGACTTAACAGTCTAACCTTAAATTCAGAAAGATGTCTTTACATCTTCCTTCTTGACATCAAAATGGCAGCTATTTTAAAACAAATACTTTAAAACTTGAGCTTTTTATTTGATTGAGACTAGTCAGTAAGGAGCCAAGAACTTTATAGCTGTTTACCTGAAAACATCAAACTTGATATAATTTTTTCAGAGTATTATATCTTAATTTACTTTTCACATGTCATTACCACAGTCGCATGCTTTCTTTATTTTTGAGGAAAGGAAAGTAAGTTTCTTTTATGAATATTATTTTTATTTTATAAGTAATTGCTTTTAATATCAAAAAATTAATACATATATAACAGTAATGCTTTAAAAACAGATAAGAATCATAATTTGTGAGAACTTAAAGACAAATGATTCTATGTATTTAAAAAATATAAAATTGAGTAGAATAATTATAATTATTAACTCAGGATATGAACAGTGTTTGAAAATTTCAGTCATAGACCTGTGTTCCATCTAATATAGAATATAACTGATAGGTATTGTTTCAATTCTAGGAGATCATTCTAGATACTTATTTGTCCAGGGGATTAGTTAAACAAATATCTCTAACCTATTTAGATTTGTCATCTCCATTGAAGACAAGTCTCAAGAAAGCGCATTGTTGGGCTCTGAAATACATGGATACACTCTGTGGCTGTCTTATTCTTAGATGCTAAAAGGTAATTACAAATCATGGAGGTGACAGTGGCTCAAAGGGGTCAGGTTAGAAAGACAAGGAGAGAAAATTATAGTCTGATTTGAAAAAAAAAAAAAAGATGTGTGTTTAAACCCAATTGAGTTATTTAATGAGTAGATTTAGAGAAAGGATGGTACCCTGTCATACCACTTCAGCATACTGAGTAGCTCAAGGGGAAAATGTTGCAAGGAAACTTTAATTAATTTCCTTCATCTAATCCTCTGTTAACACTGAACAAGCCTCTGTCACATGCATCATATGAATTCCAAGGACAAAGTGAAAGCCATTTAAAAGTAGTCATATCCCAATAAGGTTATTAAGAGACCATTTCTAGGTTCTTCATTAAAGTTAATGCATTTAACACTGATGCCCTTTAAAAAACATATTAACAGTCTGGCAATTTCATAAGATATTGATTGCTTTGGTGGATCCTTCTGTACTAACTTATTATATTTTTAAGTAACTTACTGAGGCAAGAGCCCAGGTTATTTAGTTCCAGCTTGTTGTGAAAGATTGAGACTCCTGTAACAGCTTTAAATAGCCATAGCTCAAGCCTTTGGGTCTATCAGTTCTGTATCTAAAATTGAGTGCCAGCCTTATAGCTCTTGTGTTTTATCTAGAGCTTTTCTCTCTCAGGGTCACACAAAGGGGTAGGAGATTAATGAGGTGACATATTAAAAAGTTTTATGAGTGATAAATATTATCCCTATTTTTCTGTAGGAAGAAATGGAGTCATATGTAGGTTAAGTAACCATTAAAAGTGTTATTCTTTAAAAGGATCCATTTATGCTGCATTTAACTGCATTCCAAGCACTTATTCCCTGCTACTTTTCTTAACTGTCACTTTGAATGCCAAAGGTGGGGTGAGGGTAGTATCATGGTTAAAAATATGCAAATTTTGAATCACTCAAACCATCTTTTCAAATATAGATCAATATATCAAGTTTAATGCTAAAAGAATAGGTTGCTTACTCTGCGCAAAAAGCTTCTTTTACTGTCGTCTTTAATGTAATTGGGAGTGGGGGTGGGAGTGGTGAAGAAAAGAGATTGATTTGCATATAATCCTTCAGTAAACTTACTACCTCAACCTCTAATATACTCTCCACCAAAAAGATGGTGTAGAAAGAGTGTGAAAGTCCTTGTTGAAAAGTGGTTGTAGAATTCTTCCCCACTGAAGTTTATAGAGCAGGTTTGAAGGGAATGACAGTGTCTCTCATTGTCTTAAAGAAGTTCTTCTCTTTCTTTCTTTCTTTCTTTCTTTCTTTCTTTCTTTCTTTCTTTCTTGCTTTCTTGCTTTCTTGCTTTCTTGCTTTCTTGCTTTCTTGCTTTCTTGCTTGCTTGCTTGCTTGCTTGCTTGCTTGCTTGCTTGCTTTCTTGCTTTCTTTCTTGTCAAAATGCAACGGAATTCAGCATTGAGACTACAACAGCTTGTTCTGTAAGGTGTTTCTGCAACACTTTCAGCATAACAGTGATAAAGTATCATTTTCATGATGAATTTCTCCATTAAGATTTTAAAGAACATATTTTCAGCCTAATGGGTAAAATGGGAGAGTATCTTACAGTAAACTGGGAAGGGAAGTGGGAATATTAAAATGAAATGAAGTAAAATCAATAGAAACATATTCATGAAATAAAGTTTAATTGGTAAATTATAGAGTATTAAGCACAGCGAAACATGCTAAATGAAATGAAAACTAACATAAGCGGCTAAAGATAAATTTTCATATATTTATTCATTGGTGGAAATAAAGGCTGAGATAAAGAAAAAAGAACATGGAGAGAATATTTTTTAATTTTGTACACTAAAACATTAATGCACAGTTTTATGCATTAAAAACCCATTGATAGCAGATAAGTTATTCATTTTTAGACCTCCATTGTGAGTGATAGTAGCTGTTTTGATGTCCCTAAATCCTTCAACAGTGAATTTCAAATTTCCTCTCTCTATATATTGAACACATAGATCACAAATATTTTAAAGAAATTAACTCAAATGACAAGAAGAAATGGAGAGAGAAGGAAGAGTGTGGAGATGGAGGAAGAAGAGGAAAAGTACAAGGGAAAATACATTAATTAACATCAACAAAAATAAATGATCAAGAGAAAAGTACACTCTTTCTGGCAATCTATTTTCTTATTTAGTCGAATTTATCTTGGGCACAGCTATGTATTGCGCCCCCCCACCCCCCGCTACTTTCCATATGTATGGGAACCCATTCAAACTTCCCACATTTCCCAGAATCTGACTGAGACAAGTTCATATCTGGAAAACATGTTTCCCACTCTGTTTTAAGTAGAGCCAAAACGTGCCATGACTATGTCACAGGGAAGGATAATACAATGTAGGACGAGATACTTTTCGAAGAAAGAAAACAAGTGCTAGAGCTAGTTAAGCCTGAGGAGTTTAGAGGATTCCTAAAAATGACAGTTCAACATGAATAGAATATAATGAGAGAGGAAGAGAATTTTTAAAGGGTAGAAAGGGAATTATATCAAGAGGAAACTAAAGATATTCTTAATGTTGGATTTTATTAAATAGGAATAAGAAACTCTGGAAATACTTTGCACTGGATAACAGTAGGATAAATTTTCGTTTGTATAAATTGTCTCCTTTGCAGTGTGAATGTTGGACTGGAGAAAAAAAGAAAAAAGAAAGAAATTCAGATCAGCTAGTCAGGGGTTGATTCAGCAATTAAAGGGAGACAGTGGCAGTTTGAAGGTGACAGTAGAAATAGAGAAAATAAATGAGGAAAGAGGTAGTATCAGGGTTTCTTGTGGTCTGTGAGAGATAGAGATATCAAGATGTTTTGCATGATAACTGTGTGAATGTTAAGTCTCATTTGCTAAGAAAAGGATTCTGGAAGAGAAGTTTTGATGGAATGATATCACGAGTTAATTTTGGGACATGTGAAATTTGAGTAGAGCTGTCCAATTGTCTGCTAGATATATTAAAGTAATAAAAATAAGAGAATTCTAGACTAAGGAACAAATATGTGGGTAAAATTGACCCAACTATCTTGGAAAACCGTCAGTATGTTACTAAAGCTGTAGGATTCCATATAACTCAACAATTCCATTCTTAGTAGCCTATACATAGAAATACCTGGGGCGCCTGAGTGACTCAGTTGGTTAAGCATCTGACTTTGGCTCAGATCATAACCTTGCGGTTTGTGGATTTGAGCCCCATACTGGGCTCTGTGCTGAGAGCTCAGAGCCTGGAGCCTGCTTCAGGTTCTGTAACCTTCCCCTGCTCATGCTCTATCTCTGTCTCTCAAAAATAAATAAATGTTAAAAAAATATTTTTTAAAAAACCCTGTATTTATCTACCAAAAAACATATACAAAACTATTGGTATCAACACTGTATATAATAGCCAAAAAAAAAAAAAAAAAAAAAAGAAAGAAAAAAGAACTCATATGTCCATTAGCAATAGAATAGATACACAAATTGAGGTAAAGCCACACAATGGGATGTTAAGGAATAAACTAGGTCTATACACAATAGTTCAGAGTCCAAAAATTATTTTTTCCTACTTTCTGGTAAATTTATCTTTATTATTACAATTACTATTATTTTGCTTGGGGTGGGCTTCAAAACCCTTTATTCAAGAAGTCCAGTAGTTTCACTTTGGATATATCTTGACATTGATTATTATGACTACATTTACTCCGCATCTTCATTTATTTCCTTATTTTAATAGTTCTTAACTTTTCTTTGAAGTGTTTCTATTTCTAATATAATTTCTTGTGTTCTCTTCTTCAGCAACAAATGTTATGCATGTTAGATATCTTTTTATGCCACATCTATCATTTATTTCCTATTAATACATAAATTTTTATCTTCCCAAGATTTTTAGTGCTTATTTCCTCAAGTCATTCCGCTGTTTTCAGTACATTTTCTGCAGCTTCCAAACTACAATATACTTGCTTTTGTTTTCCTTTTTTTTTTATTGTTATTCCTGAGTTTAGGCAGGACACTTTTATTGGCTTCTGTTATCACTTCTTAAAAGTGTTGCATGTCCTATTAGGTTACCTCTTACAAAGAAAATCATTTTTTAAATCTCTTTTATAGCATTGAAAACAAATGGATAAGTATTGGATTATTCTAATTTTTTATTCAATATTGCTAGTGTGCATTTGTTTCTGTATATTGGGGGATAATCTCTTCTCTTTATTGTTTTTAGTTTTTTATTATATTTTATAAATATCTATGAACATGCCTTATAATAATTGTCAGAATGTTTTCCTAGAGTAGCTATTTGCTGGTAATTTTTATGCAGGAGGTTTAAAAAATTCAGGTTGGCAATAAACAGACTCTTAACTGTAGAAAACAAACATGGTAGCCAGAAGGGAGGTGGGGAGGCGGATAGATTAATTAGGTGATGGGGATTAAGGAGAACACTTGTGATGAGCACCAGATGTTCTGTGGAAGTGTTGAATCACTATATTGTGCACCTGAAACTAATAGTACACTACACTAACTGGAATTTAAATAAAAATTTTTAAAAAGTCAGGTGGGCAATACATCTCTTGGACTCAAGAAATGTTTTGGTAAGGAATTTCGCCTTTACACTAAAGATATTTGAAAATATTTTAATAATGGGATGAAATAAACATTTAGGTTTTAGATGTATCATTTGAATTCAATATACAATTTTAAATGAGAAAAAGAAGCAAGTTACTCCTATGAGCTCCATGACAGTCACTGTGAGAGCTGAGGTTCTGAATTAAAGCCCTAATACTTTTGATGTTTAATGAGAAGTTTTATTAATTCTTGATATGTAGGGATAAGGAAGACCAGTTTGCCTAGTCTGTGAAAATTTGGGGGTGAAGCCAGTTTGGAAGAAAACTAGTCAGTTTAATTTTGCACATGATTTATTTGAAGACATCATATGATATACTTACTAGTGGCAACATGGAGTGAGTAGTAGGTAAAGCAGATAGATATGGGTATCAGTATCATAACAAGTATGGGAATCTGCAGAGGATTCTCAACTAATAGCAAAAAACATGGGTTTGTATGAGATTGCTCAAAGTGAGATATATGAATGTGTATGTGTACATAGAGAGATGATAGATGATAGATAGATAGATAGATAGAGACATACAGAGCTTATTCACAAATAAACATGCCCATCACTTAACACCCAGATTAAGAAAGAAAATCATGCACTATGTATTTTAGGAATTGAGTCTCTATTCATTTAGTCAACACTGTTTGAGAAATTTATCCATAGTTTATATAATTTTTAGGTAGTTGATTCACACTGTATATAGTATTTCATTGTGTAAATAGTTTATAATTAATCAAATCTAGTATTGCAGGATGGGGACATGAATATTTTTAAGGTATAACAGAACTGTTGAAGATATAAAGATACAGAAAGGGACATTTCTTAGTGACTTATGGTGAACCATGACAAAAATTCAGTAGACGAAAGAGTTTGAAGAATGTGAAATTTATCAATAATCTCAGAAATGAATATCAGATAAAACAAGTATTGTAGAGTTTCCATCACATTTGGCAGTGATTGGCAATATTGTTTAAAGGTGTCCAATAGAGATAGATGTGGAGGATTGAAAAGTCCGAGAGTAATGTTTGAATAACAGGAGTCAGAAAATAGAGACTGTTGTTTTATGACAAACATTAATAATTAAATATATCATGCAGTAGTCACAGGAATACATAGGTCTGAGAATAGCTTTGATGTTGTTAACTTATTTTTTACTTACTGTGGGAAAATCACATTTTTATATGTATAGAGAAAAGAGTGACCATTAAAAGAACTAAGATTGTAAAACGGGGAAAGTCCTAAATACAGGGCAACATGTCAATACTGAAACAGACTGGAGGGGAGAGAATCCAATGTAGAGACAGTGGTGTAAATTTACATAAGAAATGAGCACCCATTCTTTGGAACTGCAGAAAAAGAAGCATGTAGTTGAGGTTTTTTTTTTTTTTTTTAATGTTTATTTGTTTTTGAGAAAGAGAGAGAGCTTGCGTGTGTGCAGATATGCACACCCGTGAGGGGGGGAGCGGCAGAGAGAGAGAAGGGGGCAGAGGATCTTGAGCGGGCTCCATGCTGACAGTGGCGAGCTCTATGTGGGGCTCAACCCCAGCAACCATGAGATCTTGGGCCGAAGCCAAGCACTTAACCAACTGGGCCACCCAGGTGCCCTAGTAGTTGAGTTTCTAAATAAACAGTACAATGTGGTTGACAAAGAGAATGCAAATTTTCTGTCTTCCTACCTCAAAAAGTCCAATGCAGTATAAGGCAAGGTTAACAGCTGAGAACAGAGGATAGCAGTGACACAGAGGGTCACTTCTCAGTGATGACATTTTGCAATAGCTAATTCATGAGAAGCTTTAAAGTGTGAGGAATTTGAATGGCAGAGTGGTGGAAATGACTGATGAAGATTTAATAGAGAACTGTGATTAAAAAACAATGTAAACTGGTACAGCCCCTCTGGAAAACAGTGTGGAGGTTCCTCAGGAAACTAACAATAGAACTCCCCTAGGACCCAGCAATAGCACTGCTAGGAATTTACCCAAGGGATACAGAAATGCTGATGCATAGGAGCACATGTACCCCAATGTTCATAGCAGCACTCTCCACAATAGCTAAAACATGGAAAGAGCCTAAGTGTCCATCAACGGACGAATGGATCAAGTAGATGTGGCTTATCTATACCATGGAATACTACATGGCAATGAGAAAGAATGAAATCTGGCCATGTGTAGCAACATGGATGGACCTTGAGGGTGTTATGCTGAGCGAAATAAGTCAGGCAGAGAAGGACAAATATCATATGTTTGCACGTATAGGAGGATGAGGAGGAACTTAACGGAGGAACAAGGGGGAGAAGAAGGGGGGAAATGGTGGGGGAAAGGGAGAGAGGCAAACCATGAGAGACTCTTGAATGCTGACAAAAACTGAGGACTGATGGATTTTGGGGGGAGGGGGGAGGGGCATAGAGGAGGGCACTTGTGGGGATGAGCACTGGGTGTTATGTGGAAACAAATTTGACAATGAACTATTTGTAAAAAAAATAAAAATAAAAATAAAAAACAAGTATGGAATCAGAATGAGTGGGTTTGAAACCCACTTCAACCACTTAGGTATTTTATGACTTTGAGTTTTAGATTATTCATCTGTAAATTGAGAGCAAAAATAATTTATATTCCTGTAAGATTGCTATAAATATACAACAAAATAATAATACTAATAGTAGTATTTCTCATCACCCTTCAAAGTCAACCATGGAGAGGTGGGTACCGTAATGAGATAGCTGTCCATTTTCCATAGCGACAACAGACCATACCAAACTTTTAACCAAGTGTAAGTCTTTTGCATTTCTCTCTATACAACCTCTGATTGTAGGAAATCATTTATAACTCACTTTGTGTTTATAGTGGCTGGAAGCTGAAAGTATAACAAAGTTTTTCATAAGTTAGGAGAATTTCCTGGGATGTTACACACCACTACACTCATATAAACATCACAAATATGGCAAATAAGTGAATCTTTGAAAGTTCTGTCTCTCACTTTCTGGTCTGTCTGTCTTACTAGATAAGAGTACAACCTATTTACCACTTCCCTGTTCTAATTAGCATGAAATAATTTTTGAGTGTGGGCAAAGAGAGACAGAAAGACAGAGAGAGAGAGAGAGAGAGAGAGAGAGAGAATCTTAAGCAGGCTCCATGTTGAGCTTGAATTTGGGGCTTGAATCCATGCCCTCAGGATCATGACCTAAGCTGAAATCAAGAGTTAGATGCTCAACTGACAGAACCATCCAGGAATTACAGCATGACATCTGTAATTCATGCTGTATATATACAACATTAATATAGTGGCTAAACATGTTTTGTGGAATATTAAGATGGTCAAGGTCTTTGTGAACTATATTATAACAGAGAGCAAGAGAGTTAACATATTCCTGTGACAAGACAGTTAAAGGTTTGAGAACTAATTGATAAAAGCCCTTATCAACAGTGGTACTCTTCAAGAGGATGAAGTTATCACTCCATCATCAGACAAGTGAGAACCAAAGTGCTAGTCAAAGATGAGTAAAATCTAAAATAAATGGTCAAAGAAATAGAAGATAACTGGTTTGATTTTGGTTTGGGGATTGTCTGTGGCATCAAGGACTATATCTGAAGATGCTAAAATTGACCTCTATTTTGAAGGATTGTACTTGTTCCTTTCTTGAGAAAGAAGTAAGGACCTTTTTTTTTTTTTTGTAACAACAGATTTGTATATATGCTATTTGATTGGCATGAAGGGTAAACTGTTACAGAGTGAGTTAATGTACTACTCATAGTTACTTGGGTCTCATTCAATTCCTTTGCTCAGAGTGGAGGGAATAATTATAAAGCCCTGGCCATGGTGACTACATTCATCTCTAAATACCAGAAGCAGTGTCTCATGGTAGCCATGGGACCAGGGGTGGGTATAAGGTGTGGCCACTATTGTGCCCTCCAAGGCATGAGCTGCACCAGCTTTAGCATCCATTTCGATTGAGCTAGACTTGAGGCCAACTGGAAATTTTTGCCTTCCTGGTGTCCCAGTTCAGGTGAAATTATGCCTTACAAATGTTTTGATTAATAAGAGACCGGAGATAGGAAACAACCAGCACAGAAATGTCTTCCTTTTCTTTCATCAAAAAATTGATCTGGGGGCACCTGTGTGGCTCAGTCAGTTAAGCATCGACTTTGGCTCAGATCGTGATCTTGCGGTTTGTGGGTTCGATCCCCGCATCAGGTTCTGTGTGAACAGGTAAGAGCCTGGAGCCTGTTTCAGATTCTGTGTCTCCCTCTCTCTCTGCCCCTCCCCCACTCATGCCCTGTCTCTCTCTGTCTCAAAAATAAATAAACCATAAAAAAATAAAATAAAAAAGAAATTGATCTGATATCAGTTGTTCTGAATAATCTCATGGAGATGTCCCATAGCTGAGCAACCAGCTTTGTTTTCTTTGAAATTATTTTCAGTTTGGCAAAACACATTTTATCTCCTACTCCACTTTTCTCACACTTGCTTGAATTTGACTTTCTCCAATACACACTGAGGATGTAAGATTGACCTCATGCTCTGCTTATGAGGAAACCCAGGCTACCACAATGTTTATAGGATAAGTAGATAAGATAAAGTGGAGGGTAGAGTAGAAGATGACTTAAGCATTTCACAAACCTATGATTGTATAAGGTATAGGATTTATACCTTGAGTTAATTACACTTATATTTTAACCCTCACAGCATTATCAAGACTCTAGACAGTATTCCCAGAAAGCAGAACTGAGTCCCTACCACAAGAAAGACTTTACAAGTATGTTTTCCAAAGACAATTTTTTTCCAGTATGAACATACACAACAAATTAATTTTTTCCTTGCACAGCTATAAAAATATTGCAAACAACCTGTCAGTTACGACCTTTAAAATGATATTGGCCTTTTAATCTCATAATGGGGAAAACGTAATAAAGTGTGGCTGCACATAAATTGTATTTCAAAGTCCCCACAAGATTGGATAAAATAAGAAATAGAAAAATGCAGGGTTGTTCAGGGCAGTCACATTCAGGGAGCGTAGGAGTTTATGGAACAATTAAATGTTTTTCACATCCAGAAAAGAAACATGTGTATGTGAGAATCTTGGTGCTCTAGGTTGTATAACTAGGTGTTTTATACTATATGCAGCAACATTGACTTTAGTTTCTCCTAATGTTAGAATGAGTTTGAAGAGAAAGATATATTATAATAAGAAATATATGAATAAGTGAAAAGTGGGTATTTAAAAACAACTCTATGTCCCTGAGAAAATTATGTACCAATGCTAATGAAAAGAGGGCAGGATATAAGTCCCTTTATGCTAAATTAAAGATGAAAGAAGCTCTTGTTAATGCTTCACAGAGGATTGACACAGTGAGTTCTTCTTTAAGAGAATGCTTATATTATAGATAATACCCTAATTAGGTCCCTATGTTTCTACCGTAAGTCTCCAGGCTTGTTTCCCTCAACTTCTTTGACAAGGATTGAGACTCCAAAGCCACCCATTTGAGCTACTGAGCCTCCTTTACATGGTTCCAGACCATGACTCTTGAGTTCTTCATTAAGTAGCCAGTTACTTCTGGAAAGTAGAGAAGTTGTGTGGTGATGTGGAGGGTACTTATATTCTCTTTCTGCCATTCCTTTAGAGTTAACCATCAAACGAAATCCATGTTCTTACCCACAAGTACATCCTTTAGCCTAAATGACTGTATTCATAGATCTTTTAACTGATGACCCAAGGGAATTTTTAAGAAGCTAGCTTAGAAACTTTGGTGTAGGAGACCTAAAGTCAACAAAATATGTGGTATAGATTCTTTTCTGAATGGGCAGGTAGGTAAGGGCAATTTACTTGGAACTCCAGGTGGTGTTAGATTGTGATAAGGGAATAGGAGAGCCAAGCAAATTTGGGGAGTTACCAATTAGTAAAGAGACAAATAATATTAGTGGACTAATATAATGTTATAATGGTTAATTTCTTTACTCCTTATAAAGACGAAAAACTAATTTAGGCCAACTCTCCCATGCGAGAATATGCCGTTAGAGAAATGAACACTTTTTGGTAGGTCTTCTCTCTCCTTGCAGTTCCCACTTTTAAGTTGCAACTTCAAGCTGAACTTGGGTCTGACACCAGCTGCTAATAGGAAAGAGGAGCCACTGGGCACAATCATCTTTAATTCCAAACATACCTAGCAAGATGAATGGTGGATTTGACTAAACCCTTACTGTGTTTTCTAAGAAAAATGTATCAAATGAACTGCAAAGAAAAATGAATATAGTAGCTGCAGTCAAGTGAAAACATTTCCTTAATGTGTTAAATAAGCTTACAGTTACAAAACAGAAGAAAAGCAACAAAAAGTTTCAAACTTACCCCTAGAACAAAACTTGGAACCATATCTTCATACCTTACCTCTAACTTTAATGAGAGTGCTTTATGACTCGCACTTTCCATGTATCAATAATAGATAAATGCAAAATGATAGGCAATACCATATAAGCAAAAATGCTATAAATGAGTAAAATAAAGTTACTTTTTTACTTTGTAACACCTGACACTGAGAGACTAAGTGATTCACATGAATCAGTACATTCAGTCCTATCATTATTTCTATATTATAGATGAGGAGATCAAAGCCCAGAGAGTTCAAGTGAATTGTTCAAGGCCACACAACTAGAAAGTGGCAGTCAGGAGTTGCACCAGAATCTTGGACTTTAACTGCTAAACAACAGTGTCTCTTCCAGGCTTGTGAAAGTATTAGATATATATAAGTCAAATGTTTAAATTATATTGAATGTATCTTAGGCAAGGCAGAGTAAATATGTAGAGTCTATATATATTTTAGTGTTTGTTATTTATTTTGAGAGTGAGCAAGGGAGGGACAGAGAGACAGAAGGAGAGAGATAAAATGCTAAGCAGGTCCATGATGTCAGCACAGAGCCTGATGCAGGGCTTGATCTCACGAACTGTGAGATCATGACCCGAGACAAAATTAAGAGTCACATACTTACCCGACTGAGCCACCTAGTTGCCCCTGGATTCTATATTTTTTGAGAGTCCATATTAACTTTATCCAGTTGTATTGATCATACTGACTTCTGAAAAGTTGATTTGATAAACAGAAGTTTTGAAAACAAGATTTTCAAGTTACTAATTTATTTTGGCTTTTATATTATTATGACCTATTTAATACAACACTTTTGGAGAAAAAAAACCTCTCTATGTTTCTCTTTCAGATTTCCCATGGTTAAATAAAAGAAAAAGAAATGAAAAATAACATGTGAATAATTTTATCTTTTTTATTTTTAAATACAAAAGAAACAAAATCATGTAAATCATATGGATGGATTTGTAAAACAGATGTGAAGGGAAAGGTTGATTAGGACCTTTAATTATCTTGGAAATTACAGGAATGAGCTAATTAAACAATGATTATGGGGGCCCCTGTGTGGTTCAGTCCATTAAGTTTCTGACTCTTGATTTTGGCTCAAGTCATGGTCCCAAGGTTGAGTGTAGAGCCTACTTGAGATTCTCTCTCCTCTCCCTCTTTCCCACCTCCCCTCTCTCTTTCTTTCTAAAATTAAAAAGAAAGTCATTTAATAAAGCAACTGTTATGTTAATTTACTGCTTTCCTTTCCAGTCTGATAACACTACTAAGTTACTAGTGTTCTTCTTGACAGACATGACTTCTGTATTATCAAAATGGATTCTCTTTAAGGGTATGCCATTTCTTCTATCACTGTGAAAGAGCATTATGTTGAAAATTAACTTCATAAAGTTCATGGAAATCATAGGCCATTGGGAATCTTCATAATAAATTATGTGCTTACATTAAAACAAACTGAAAAAATAGACCTTTGTCAAAGAGATTTTGTTACAATTTATTAAATATTATCACTTAACGAAATTATTTGCATGCTACAATAATTAAGATGAAAGTTCACAAAAGATTATAAATATGCATTTTGATATATTTAAGTAGAAGACAAAGTAAATTGGGTGAAACAGAATATGAAAACCATGGCAAATGCAGCAAACAAATATTAACTTACACTTTCCAAAGGAATAATAATAAAAAGCAAATCATACTTGAAAAAATTGGTTCCCTAAAACATAGAAATTAGTTAAAGCAATTAACGATTTTATACAGGTTAAGAGTAAAACCCTTTTAACTGTCATAAAACAGTCTCTCTTTCTCTCTCTCTCTCTGATATTCCTTTCTATCTAATTAGGAGACATCTTAGAATCTTTGTGTCATCTCTCAGGAATATATGCAGTGTGGCACTGACAGCTAGAGTCTAATGTGAAGAAGAGAGAGGTCTGAAAGACAAAGATTTCCCCTGAGAGCTAACATTTTCAGAACAAATTGGGCAGCTGACAAATAATCTCCACATTTCAGAAGATAGTTAAAATCTGGGATATCAAGATGATCAGAGTAAACAATTACCAAAGATAGACTCAGAATCCTAACATTTGTTGTGACTCTCTTCTAAGAACTCTTGGTGAAAAATTTTTTTTAACTCACTGTTTGCAGATTTTGCTGAGTTTTCTGAATTTGACTGCTGAGTAGATCCAAGCACTTTTTCATGGACTAATATATTTTTCTATTGTAGATTTAAATATGAATGAACAAAAATATTCCAATCCAAATTCAAAAAAGAAAGAATAGGTGTAATCAAATCCAAATGTTCTTTAGTACATAGCATGCATAATATATATTATATATATGGGGGTATATATGTTCTAGGACATCACACTTAAAAAGTGGAGAAGAAGTATGTAGAGTAAGTGTGAAGAGCACAAATTAGGCACCAGGCTATTTGGGTTAAATTAATAGGTCTGCCTGTTTCTTGCTGTGTTTCATTGAGAAGTTATTCAATCCTTACAGGCCTTTCTTCCTCATCTATAAAATGAAGATAATACCTCTATTATCTGCTGTCAGGAGTAAGTAAATTAATGCATAAGAAATAGAATGTGGTCTAGCCCATATTAAAGTAGGGTATGTTAGTGATTAGAATTAGTCCGTGCTCCTATCCAATGATAAAAATTTTAATTTCATATGTAATTTCTTAGGGGCATTTTATAACAATTAGAATCCATAAGAGAAAAGACTACCTAAGGGTTTTCATCACAGTTATTTTCACTTTCTTAACATGCTTTCTGCATGTATGTATTTCTTCCTTTGATGAATCACCATTCTACATCTGATTGTCCTACTTTACCCAAATACCTGTCTACTGATATTGCCCCCTCAAAATTTATTTAAGATGCTTCTTTCTTCACTAAAAAAACTTACTAAATCCCCTGATATTAATTAATATCTCTCTGTCGTAAGTCTCATAACAATGTTCTCTTCCACTGTAACCAAGATTCCATTCTACTTGCCTTTCTACATCCTCACTAGACCTTAAGTAGCTAGTCTTTGTACCTCTGGGCTTTGAGTCAACTCATTCCTTATCACATGTATGGTGGGAGCTTTTTCTATATTGCTTCACAGACAATTTTAAATTATAAAGCTAATGGCTTTAGCTTATTCAACATATCTTAATAATATCTTATATGTATATAGATATAATTACTTTATAATGTATTTTAGACATTCAAATTCAATAATTTTCTAAGTGTTTTTTATTTGTAAATATTAAATAAACATATGTCCTTGCTCTATTTTCTAATTTTAACTTTAAGAAGAAAAAATTACAGAAGCCTGGGTGGCTTAGTCAGTCAAGCGTCCGACTTTGGCTCAGGTCATAATTTAGCAGGTTCGTGAGTTTGAGCCACGTGATGTGCTCTGTGTTGACAGCTCAGAAGGTGGAGCCTGTTTCAGATTCTATGTCTCCCTCTCTCTCTCTACCCTTCCTCTGCTCATGCTCTATCCTTCTCTCTGTTCATCAAAATAAAGAAATGTTAAAAAATAAATTAAAAATATATTACTTTCCTCTGTATTTACAAATGGTTCTATAATATTTCAAAATGTATTTTTCTGACATATTGTTCAACCACAATATTAAACACTGTATATTATATCAATATAACTAGGTTGCTATAACTTATTTTGTTTATTAACAAGAATATATATCAAGAAATACACTGTCCAGGAGCTGGTACTTCCCAAAGATCAACAAAATTGATAAACTTCTAGCCAGACTTATCAGAGAGAGAGAGAGAGAGAGAGAGAACTCCAATAAACAAAATCAGAAATGAAAGAGAGTAACGACCTAGAAGAAATGGGTAAATTTCTAGAAATATATAACCTACCAAAGCTACAACAGGAAGACATAGAAAATTTGAACAGATTGATTAACAGCAATGAAATTGAATCAGTAATAAAAAAAATTCCCTACAATTCACAGCTGAATTCCACCAGACATTTAACGAGGAGTAAATGCCCGTTCTTCTCAAACTTTTTCCAGAAATAGAAAAGGAAAGAAAACTTCCAAATTCATTCTGCAAGGCCAGCATTACCTTGCTTCCAGAACCAGAGAAAGACAGCACTGAGAAAGAGAGCTACAACATATATCTCTAATGAACATAGGTACAAAAATTCTCAACAAAAACTAGCAAACTTCATCCAATAATACATTTAAAAAACCATTCCCCATGATCAACTGGGCTTTATTTCTGGTATACAAAGGTGACTCAATATTTGCAAACTAATCATGATACATCAGATTAACAAAAGAAAGAATAAATACCATATGATCATTTCAATAGACACAGAAAAAGCATTTGACAAAGAATAACATCCATTCACAATAAAAATCCTCAACAAAGTAGGTTTACAGGGAACATACCTCAACATAATAAAGACCTTACTGAAAAACCCACAGCTAACATCATAATGGGGAGAAACTGAGAGCTTTTCTCCTTAAGACAGAAAGGAGACACTATTGTCCACTCTCATCACTTTTATTCAACATAATATTGGAAGTTCTAGTCACAGCAATTGGACAAGAGAAAGGAATGAAAGGCATCCATTTGGTAAGGAAGAAGTCAAACTTTCATTGACTATTTGCAGATGAGATGACACTATTTATAGAAAACCTTAAAGAATCCAACAAAAAACTATTGGGACTGATAACTGAACTCAGTAAGATCTCAAGATACAAAATCAATGTACAGAAATTAGTTGCATTTCTACACACCAATAATGAAGGAGCAGAATGAGAAATTAAGAAGACAATCCCATTTACAATTGTACCAAAAATAATGAAATACTTAGGAATAAACTTAACCAAACAGGTGAAAGATCTGTACTCTGAAAATGATAAAACATTAATGAAAGAAATTGAATGCAACATGGAAAGACATTCCATGCTCACATTTTGGAAGAACAAATATTGTTAAAATGTCTGTACTACCCAAAACAATCTACAGGTTTAATGCAATCCTTATCAAAATGCCAAAAGCATTTTTCACAGTACTGGAATAAATGATCTTAAAATTTGTATGGAACCACAACAGGCCCCAAATACCTAAAGCTATCTTGAAAAATAAAACTGGAGGTACCACAGTTCCAGATTTTAGTTTATGTTACAAAGCTGTAAAGCTGTAGTGGTCAAAAAAAAAAAAAAAAAAAAAAAAAGTATGGTACCTTTTAATTGCTGATAGGTTCTCACACAAGACCAATAGTTTGGGATAAAACTCAGTCAACAGTAATTTACATGGAAGTATAGGAGATGCTTTGGGAAATGAAATCACTCCATGCTTAAAGGTATGGGGAAAAAAGTACTCAACTTCTAAGTGCCATCGGAAGAGATATCCTGCCTTTATACATACAGTTACCTCATACTTCAACAGCAAGGTTCATTGCAATGGAAACATTGTCTTTCCCAGCTTGAAGAGCTCCGAATAGTACTGTAGCCTACATTACACATAAGTGCCCCTTTCCTTTACAAAACTCTGGTCTACTCAAGTCATTGAATTCCAAATAATCATCACTGGAGTGCCAACATTAGTCCCCATCATCATATTCCTAAACTAACCCTAAATAAATTACAGTGCATAAAACATAAAAAAACAACCAGTATGGTATTCACACAAAAATAGACAAATCATGACAGAAAGTCCAGAAATAAGCTCAAAACTCTATCTTTGACAAACCAGGAAAGATATCCAAGGGGAAACAAGACTGTCATTTTAACAAATGACTTTGGGAAATTGGACAGCTACATGAATAATGGAATATTTTTCAACCATAAAAGAGAATGAAATCTTGCCATCTGAAACAACATGGTTGGATTTAGAGTATGATGGTAAGTGAAATAAATGAAACAAGTCAGTCATAGAAGACAAATACCATATGATTCTACTCATATGTGGAGTTCAAAAAAACAAAACAAGCAAGCAAGGGAAGAAAATGAGGGATACCAAAAAAAGATGGTTATTAAGGCAGAGGTGGGTGGGGAGATGCTTGAAATGGGTGAAGAGGATTAAAAGTACACTTATTTTGATGAGCACTAAATAACATATGGAATTGTTGAATCACTATATTGTACACCTGAAGCAAATATAACATTGTATGTAAATAATGCTGGAATTATTATTTTTTAAATTACAACTAACAAAAAAAAATCCAAATCAACAACAAAGATAGGAATATCCTGTCCAGTTAGTTCCCATTAAATAATTTACAAATATTGTTTATAAAAGCAGACTTAATTCCAAAGAATTAAAGATAAATTATATACTTTACATACAATTTCAGGTGCATTTAAGTGAGAAAGAGTCAGAAAGAGATTAGCCTTTAAATTTCAAAAACAAAATTATTGCTTCCTTGTTGAAGCTTTTACTAATAAAATAAGGATGTTTGGACTTTTTCTCTCACTTCCATAGGAAGGGTTTTTTTTTTCTTTTAAGAGAAAACTTCCTGGCATTTTCCTTTTTTACTGAAAAGTAACTATTCTTATATTTTTTTACATTATTTTCACAGCATCAAGATCTAGGGTAATCAAAGTCATTCACCGGGATGACCATGCACTGTAACAAGACCGTCTACAGCAGCAGTCTGTCAAAAACGGAATCATTTTTTAATGTAGAGAAGCCAGTAAGAAATAAAATGAAATGTCTGCCCTTTAACATTTCAGAACAGGGAAACTGATTCACTCTGCCCCATTCCAGTTAAATGTAATAGATGTATTTTTGTACATGTTCAAGCCACAGAGTTTCTGATGGACATTCTTTTTAAAAACTCCTATAAATAGAATATATTTTCCCCTCTCTGCTTACTTTCTCTGGAATGGTAGCTGCCTCAACTTAATGAGATTGAGACCATTTCTCTGAGGATCAGGTGCTAGTTCAATAAGATTAATGAATAGCGTGAAAGTTTAGTTTGCCATTTGAAAAAAATGATAATAATCTATCTATCTATCTATTTACTTACCACTATCCTATGGGATTCTGTTCCATAACAAATTCCCCAGCCCTGATTGAGAGCCACCTGTAGACTTTAAATATGACCAGTATTTTTTTCTAGTTGTCTTAATATTCAGTGCAAATAATACTGGGTTTTGTTTATTTTCAGGCCTAATTCTGTTCTTTATTTACTGCTATGACTCAATATGGCCTTCCTATTCTATCAATTTGTTATGATAATTTCATAATAACAATACATTTGACATTCTTGAAGCTCTACAGACCAGTTGATTTTTAGCAACATTTACTATTTATACTGTGATTTATAGAGTTTATTCATTTACATTATCTATTTCTCACAATGTTCATGAAGAATGATGGCTATGGTTTCTACAAATACACATTCTCAATTGAGATGAACTTTTTTCCTTTTGTATCTTCACTAGAAATGTTTTGGAAATAAATGTTATTTACATCAATGACTTTCCAATACCAGTTAAAATAAAAGTATTATTTCTGTATGTATCTATTAAAATTGTAACTGCTTAGTGATAGGATGAAAAATGACTCCCTAAAAGATATCCACATCCTAATCCCTGTAACCTGTGAACATTACCTAACAACTGCAAAAAACAAACAAACAAACAACAACAACAAAACCACCCAACAAACCAAAAACAAAACCCAAGAAACTAAGAACCCAGAACAGGAGATTTTAGATGTGATTAAGTGTCTTGAGAGGGGAGATTATCCTGGATTACCCTGAGGTGCCCTAAATGCCGTTGCATCATCCCTGTGAAAGGGGCACAGAAGAAGATTTTATACAGATCGTGGAGAAAGCCATGTGAAAAACGGGGCAGAGAGAGGCTTACAGATGTCGGCCTTGAAGATTGGAGTGATGGCGTCAGAAATGGGAAATTCAAAGACCAGATTCTCCTGCAGAGCCTCTGAGGGAGGGTGGCCCTTCTCACACTGTGATTCTGGTTAAATGGTAGTGATTTTGAAATTCCAGCCTCCAGAACTGTGAGAGAATAAACAATACATTTTGGTATTTTAAGCCAAGTTTCTGGTAAATTGTTTCAGCAGCCCCAGGAACCTGAGGGAACTAATGTTTATTTAAAATCCAATTCTTCCCACCAAAAATCCAAACATCCAATTATTCCACCAAAGAAACAGTAACAATAGGAGATATGCACACACACACACACACACACACACACACACGTATATAACCACACTTTGGAAAACTGGCATGGTCTACTAATGTATACTATACATACACCTATTGAAAGATTCAGCAATTTCACTCTTAAATGTGTATATATGAAGATGAAGATAGAGATAGAAAGTAAAAGACATGAGTAGATATAAAGAGAGAGAATTAGAGAGACAGAAAAATACAGAAAGACATCTTTATTGTGAGATACTGGCTTATTGAGTAGTTGGGGCAAAGCTAGGCATGTCTAAAATCCATAGGCAGGTTGTTAAGCTGGAGCCCTGTGCCAGGAGCTATAGCCTCAGCCCACAGGCAGCATATCTTCTTCCTTCCAAGAAACCAAGAAACCACAAGGCTCTTAAGGCTTTTCTGCTAATGGAATCTGGCCCACAAAGATTATCTGGGATAATGCCTTTAAAGTCAAATGATTAAAGAATATCATTCTTAAGGTTAAAGAAGAATCACTGGGATGCTTGGCTGGCTCAGCGAGTAGAACACACAACTCTTCATCTTAAGGTATGAGTTTGAGCCCACATGGGTGTAGAGATTACTAAAAATAAATAAATGAACTTAGAAAAGAATCACATCTACAAAATACCTCATAGAGTAGTGTTTGAACAACTAGGGAGTATAGCCTAGCCAAGTTAATACATAAAACTATCACATGTGTTAAACAATAAATACCTGTTAGTTTGCTCTATAGAGCTGCCATAACAAGAAACTATGAATGGATGGTTTCAAGAATAGAAATTTATTTCCTTATAGTCACAGAAGCTGGAAGTCCAAGATCAAAGTGGCCCACGTTTGGTTTCTCCTGTGGCCTCGTTCATTGCGTTACAAATAGTCACCTACTCGATTATGTCCTTTTCACTGTGTGCATGTCCCTACTGATTTTTTCCTCTATGTCCTAATCTCTTCTTAGAAGGATACCAGACAGGACACAACCTCAGGACTTCATTTTAGCTTAATTACCTCTTTAAAAGCCGTATCTTCAAATATAGTCAGTTACATTCTAAGGTAAAGGGGTTAGTACTTCAACATAAGAATTTCAGGAGAACACAATTGAATCTAAATATTACTTTTTTCCCATTGAAGTATTCTGACCTAAAACATATGCAGTAGTGCTATTTTTCTAATGGACTTCTGCCTTTAATTTACCAATGTGTAAGTGAATTTTATCTATAATATTTTCTTTTTCTCAGTAATATTTTTAATATAAGGCTTATACTAGAATCAAAGAATTAATATTGACATTTTTAGCTACTTCTATGCTCTACAGTAAGTCAAAGAACAAAGCAATAGTCCATTTTATTTTTCCGTTCTGAATTACATGAAAACTACAGTCTTTGAAGATTTATTATAATTAATCAGTAGAAAGAACTATTTGTATCTGCTCTTTATGAATGTATATTGTTAATTATGTATTAAATTTTTAAATAAATATTAGCATAGTTAAGGTTTATTTTTCTAGAATCAATTTCAAGAATTTATATTTCTATTTAAATGATCTAACTTTTTCATTTTAAAAATAATTTGATATAAATTTTAATAATTTTCCCATGTATTTTCATTTCTTCTGGATATCTTTTACCCCATATTATATCATAATATTTTTATTACAAAATACTATTTTACAAAATTATTTATATGACATTCTTTACAAACTATGATTTATTATTTGTTTTTAAAAGTGATTTAGTTACACATTTCCTAAGTTAGATGTTCATGCCCTAAAAAGTTTCTTCCTATCATTAATAATGCTGTAGTAAACATATTGTACATATTATGTCCTGCTCAGATTTGTATTTGATAAAAGATATGTGCACTTAAATCTTGATAGACAATGCATGATAACAATAACAAAGAATGAATGATTACCATCCAAAACTATGAAAAGAATTATTCTTATGTCATCTTCTTGTTTGAATGCATAGTTCATTTATTTCTTAGTTTTTAGTTACTTCTTTAGACATGGATGCCTTTAGACATGAGAACTGTTTTTATCATATTATGTATTTGTTAGATCAGAGTTTGTATGATTTCATTTTTATCCAAGTTTAGTGAGATTTTTCTTAGTGTATAAAACATAATTGACATTTGAGTAGATTTTTATTCATAGATGGGGTGCATATATTATTGATTAAAATATATAAAAGATATATTTAACATCAAATAAAATAAAGTTTTATTATGATACAATGTCCCGTTATTTTGTTCCTGTTAGTTGTTTGTTTGCTTTGTTGTGTTTGGACAGGATTGTTTCCAAACTTGAAAATGTTTATTTTTTATTTCTTCTTGCACTTTTTACAATACTTTCCTCATGCACATAAATGCTATACTATTTTAGGCTTACACATTTCTGATGTTTTACTAACCTTCTACAAACTTCTTTGTAAGGCAGCTTTTAGACAACAGGCTAGAGCCATGGAAATTTGATCAAGGTAGAGAGGCCAAGATGATGCCAACCCCTCGGCTGAAGACAGACAGGCCCATCGAGTCACCCACCTCAAAATATCCATAGGCCCTAACTAACCAATGGGCTATTTGCAATCAGGCACAGTTACCAACGTTCCAAACGTTTCCATAACTCCTTTAAAAACAGTTCCCATCCACTGCTTCATTGTGGACAGTCTCCCTCAGCTGTCCTGCCCACTGCTCCTGGGGTATTAAATAAACTTCTATCTCCTGTGTTCTGCCTTGGATGAATCTTTTCATTGTCCACACCACCAGTTTCCCTCCAACCCATCGCCCCACATTTGGGGGCTCCTATCTAATCAGAAGAGATACCACAGTTAGACACCACACCCTTGATATTTTATTTTTGCCAGAAATTTCATTTTGATGAAAACTTGTACTGAAGACATTGTCTTCATGTCACTTAAAGTTTCTGGATCTGTATCTGGAGATCATATTATTTTTAACTGTTTTAAAGGTTTTTGAGGTATCTAATATAAACATTGTAGTAGTATACTTTTAAAATGTTCAGTCTAAGAAAAATGTGTCATTTAATACAAGTATTAAATCAATTCACAATTATTATAATCCATAATCTACTTAGTCTTATATCTGACTTTTACTTAAATTCTTCTGTTGGTGTTTTTATCCCCTCTCTTTCTACATTTTATTGTATTCCATCCTAAAAATGTTTTTAGAAATATATGTATTTTACATTTATGATTCCTATTTTCCCTAGATCTTAAAAACATCTGTCTTTTCTTTACAAATTAAAAATCTAACTTAAGTAACTCTGTCTAGATTAAAAACAATTTTAACTGCAACATAGACATGTATGCATATATTCTTCGTAAACAAACAGCAACAAAAATATCAGTATGCATAACTTCTCCTATAACATGACAATATATTTTGCATGGATTTTCTTGACTTTTCTCTCCACCATATCTCTAAACCCAAAGCTTGGTCATATCATCTAAAATATCTATTCTTGTCTATAAACTCATCACACATATACAGACAAATACTTCCAATGACCTGAAAGCTGGAAAGTGGTAAAAATGCTAAATAAATTATAATACATATAAATAAAAAATAATAACAAAATATTACACAGTTTTTAGCTGTGATTTGTATGTTTTTCCTGGCATGATTGTTGTATAAGTGAGAGAAGCAAGTTTCAGAGTACTGTGCATCCTTTGGTTCTAACTTTTATAGAAACAACAAACACATCTACATATGTGTATATTTTTGTATGGGTGCATGATATCTTTTAAAATTCATCAGGAAAGCCACAGTAAATTACAAAATGGACAATACATATATGTGCTTGAAGAAACTAGAAAACACTGTATTTCTGCAGTTCAATTAAGCATGTGTTAACTTGCAGTTCAAGCGGAGAGTAAATTTAGTCCTCTACTTTTTTTTTCTACTCAGACCTTCAGTGGATTGCATAATGCACACCCACATTGGACAGGCAATCTTCTTTACCTCGTCTACTGATTCAAAGGCTAATCTCTTATAGAAACACCTTCACAGATTGTGATAAATAATGTTTTAGGAGCTATCCAGACATCCCTTAACCACATAAAATTAACCATCACACCTAACATTAGTTGTGTTTTCTTAGTGTTAAAAATTTATTCTATGAATTTTTGTTGCTATTATATGAAATCACTTTTAATTTTTCTGGGAGTTTCTATATGGTTAATTTCATTTTTAAAAAATGGGCATTAAGGAGGGCACTTGTGATGAGCACTGGGTGTTATATGTAAGTGATGGATCGCTAAATTCTACTCCTGAAACTAATATTACTTTATATGTTAAAGAACTGGAATTTAAATAAAAACTTGCAATTCAAAAAAGATATGCAGTTTATTATTGATTTCTCTTCAATGTTAGTATTTTGTTTTTTATAATTATAACTAGATATAGAATTATTTTTACAATACGTTTTCTTAAAACACTTATACAAGTTACTGTATGTTTTGGAGAACGGGACCATCCATCAATATTTTTTATCACTTCATCAAATAATAAGGAAAATGTGATTTCTTTCAAGTATATATATATATTTTTTTTACAAATAGTTTATTGTCAAATTAGTTTCTACATAACACTCAGTGCTCATCCCCAAAGT